>NC_092088.1:74696506-74764006 GCF_045679555.1 Salvelinus alpinus
ACCAAGATAGGCCAGTCGTGTGAGAAACTCGTCATCATGCAAGCGGTCAGACAAGTTAAGAAAACTTTAATTTAATTTGAATTAAAAAAAAAAGATCAATACTTTTCCCCTTGATAAAAGCTCTACATGGTCGCTGTCCATATCATTGCATAATGCAGAAAATACACAAGAGTTCAGGGGCCTTGCTTCAACAAAATTACCCATTTTCACTGTAATGTCCAAAACATCTTTCAAGCTGTCATTCATTCCCTTGGCAGCAAGAGCCTCTCGTAGTTGCTGCAGTGTACCCAAGTGGCATCGGGAGCAACTGCTCCACTATGAGCAACTGCTCCACTCCACTATGTCTCCCTGTTATGGCTTTTGCACCATCAGTACAGATGCCAACACATCTTGACCACCAAAGTCCATTTGATGTCACAAATGTGTCCAGTACTTTAAAAAATATCCTCCCATGTTGTCCTGGTTTCCAGTGGTTTGCAGAGGAGGATGTCTTCCTTAATTGACCCCCCATAAACGTAACGGACATATACCAGGAGCTGTGCCAGGCCCGCCACGTCTGTTGACTCATCCAGCTGTAACGCTTAGAATTCACTGGCTTGTACGCAACGCAGTAATTGTTTCAAAACAGCTCCTGCCATGTTACTGATGTGTCGAGAAACAGTGTTGTTTGATGAAAGCATTGTCAGTATAGTTTTATTTGTCCTTTTCCTCAGCATTGTCCCAGCCATATCTGCAGCAGCAGGAGGAATTAAGTCCTCCACAATAGTATGAGGCTTGCCTGTCCTAGACACTCGGTAGCTCACCATATAAGAAAGTTCTAGCCCCTGCTTATTAATGGTATCTGTTGCTTTTATACATGTCTTACTACTCGAAAGTTGTCTTTATTCTCGCTCAAAAAACTCCTGTGGCTTTTTTTTCAAATTGTCATGTTTCATTTCTAAATGTCTGCGCAAGAGGGAAGGTTTCCTGTGACAGAGTAACGGTTAATGTGATTGGATGTTAATTATTTGACGAGGCTACCTGTATTTGACAATGTGTTGTTATTTTGCTAAACAGTAGATGGTTTAATTTAATTTTTGGCAGTGAAACGAGGCTACTCAGGAGAAAAGAAAAACTCACCCAAATGTATAGCCCCGTTGGAAAATATAAATGTACTGTTTAAAAATGTGAATAATAAAAATATATATATATATAAATATAAAAAAATGTGAATCACATTTTTATTTGGCGTACCCCCGACGGCATTGGTACGTGTACCCCAGTTTGGGAACCCCTGCTCTAGGGCAATGGGGTCTAGATGGAATTTGTATTTGTGGTCCTGGCGACTGGACCTTTTTTGGAACACCATTATTTTTGTCTTACTGAGATTTACTTTCAGGGCCCAGGTCTGGCTGAATCTGTGTAGAAGATCTAGGTGCTGCTGTAGACCTTCCTTGGTTGGTGACAGAAGCACCAGATCATCAGCAAACAGTAGACATTTGACTTCAGATTCTAGTAGGGTGAGGCCGGGTGCTGCAGAATATTCTAGTGCCCTCGCCAATTCGTTGATATATATGTTGAAGAGGGTGGGGCTTAAGCTGCATCCCTGTCTCACCCCCCGGCCCTGTGGTAAGAAATGTGTGTTTTTTGCCAATTTTAACCGCACACTTGTTGTTGTACATGGATTTTATAATGTCTTGTGTTTTTTCCCCAACACCACTTTCCATCAATTTGTATAGCAGACCCTCATGCCAAATTGAGTCAAAGGCTTTTTTTAAATCAACAAAGCTTGAAAAGGCTTTGCCTTTGTTTTGTTTTTTTGTTTGTCAATTAGGGTGTGTAGGTTGAATACGTGGTCTGTCGTACAGTAATTTGGTTAAAAGACAATTTAACATTTGCTCAGTACATTGTTTTCACTGAGGAAATGTACGAGTCTGTTGTTAATGATAATGCAGAGTATTTTCCCAAGGTTTCTGTTAACGCATATCCCACTGTAGTTATTGGGGTAAAATTTGTCTCCTTTTTTGTGGATTGGGGTGATCAGTCCTTGGTTCCAAATATTGGGGAAGATGCCAGAGCTAAGGATGATGTTAAAGAGTTTAAGTATAGCCAATTGGAATTTGTTGTCTGTATATTTTATCCTTTCATTGAGTATACCATCAACACCACAGGCCTTTTTGGGTTGGAGGGTTTATATTTTGTCCTGATGTTCCTTCAATGTAATTGGAGAATCCAGTGGGTTCTGGTAGTCTTTAATAGTTGATTCTAATATTTGTATATCTCTCTCTCTCTCTCTCTCTCTCTCTCTCTCTCTCTCTCTCTCTCTCTCTCTCTCTCTCTCTCTCTCTCTCTCTCTCTCTCTCTCTCTCTCTCTCTCTCTCTCTCTCTCTCTCTCTCTCTCTCTCTCTCTCTCTCTCTCTCTCTCTCGGTCTCAGTCTTTCTCTCTCAATTCAATTCAATTCAAGGGCTTCATTGGCATGGGAAACATATGTTAACATTGCCAAAGCAAGTGAAGTAGATAATAAACAAAGTTAAATAAACAATACAAATTAATCTCTCTCTCTCTGCCTGTCTCTCTCACTCACTCTCTGTCTCTCCATCTTCACCTGTAAGTAACCTAAAACAGTGGGTTAGGGCAGTGGTTCTAAACCATGGGTACTTGACCTATCCACAGGTGGGTACTTGAGAAGACTCATGAGATCATAGGCCTACTGGTAAAATGCACATGAGGGGGTACTACAGGGGCACTCCAAGCATAATTCAGTTGCTGGTACAGTAGGGTGAGGGGGAGGGCCCTGGCGTGAGCAGTAGCCCTCATCAGCCAACTTCCCCTCCAACCCCCCCCCCCCCCCCCTCTATCTGGCCTGCTTCCTATCTAAACCACAGCAGCCCACAGCAGTAGCCTCCAATCTCTAACTTTAGGATGTTGATCTCATCTGACTGACAGTGGAAGAGCTACATGTGTACTAATCTCCCATAGAGCTGCACTTTGCTTGACCCCAAGAAGAGTGGCTGCTGAACTAATGGGGATCCATAATAAATGCTCATACTGCAACACACTGCAAAACAAAAACGGCCTGAAAGCCTTTTCAATTCTTATCAACAGATCACAGGATGCCACTAACCTTCTCACAGAGGATCTGGTTATGGTGAGTTAAGGCTGATTATGAAGGGGGATAGAGCATCTGGTTATGGTGAGTTAAATCTGATTATAAAGGGGATAGAGCATCTGGTTATGGTACGTTAAGGCTGATTATAAAGGGGGATAGAGGCTCTCGTTATGGTGCATTAAGGCTGATTATAAAGGGGGATAGAGCATCTGGTTATGGTACGTTAAGGCTGATTATAAAGGGGGATAGAGCATCTGGTTATGGTACGTTAAGGCTGATTATAAAGGGGGATAGAGGATCTTGTTATGGTGCGTTAAGGCTGATTATAAAGGGGCATAGAGGATCTTGTTATGGTGTGTTAAGGCTGATTATAAAGGGGATAGAGGATCTTGTTATGGTGCGTTAAGGCTGATTATAAAGGGAGATAGAGCATCTGGTTATGGTACGTTAAGGCTGATTATAAAGGGGCATAGAGGATCAGGTTATGGTGCGTTAAGGCTGATTATAAAGGGGATAGAGGATCTTGTTATGGTGCGTTAAGGCTGATTATAAAGGGAGATAGAGCATCTGGTTATGGTACGTTAAGGCTGATTATAAAGGGGGATAGAGCATCTGGTTATGGTACGTTAAGGCTGATTATAAAGGGGCATAGAGGATCAGGTTATGGTGTGTTAAGGCTGATTATAAAGGGGGATAGAGGATCTTGTTATGGTGAGTTAAGGCTGATTATAAAGGAGGATATAAGATATTGTTATGGTGAGTTAAGGCTGATTATAAAGGAGGATATAAGATATTGTTATGGTGAGTTAAGGCTGATTATAAAGGAGGATATAAGATATTGTTATGGTGAGTTAAGGCTGATTATAAAGGGGATAGAGGATCTGGTTCTGGTGAGTTAATGCTGATTATAAAGGGGATAGAGGATCTGGTTCTGGTGAGTTAATGCTGATTATAAAGGAGGATATAAGATATTGTTATGGTGAGTTAAGGCTGATTATAAATGAGGATATAAGATATTGTTATGGTGAGTTAAGGCTGATTATAAAGGGGATAGAGGATCTGGTTCTGGTGAGTTAATGCTGATTATAAAGGTGATAGAGGATCTGGTTCTGGTGAGTTAATGCTGATTATAAAGGAGGATAGAGGAGGAGGGGATAGAGGAGGATAGAGGATTTGGTTATGGTGCATTAAGGCAGATTATAAAGGGGGATAGCAGTCGCTCAGTTCACTACGTGAAGGGTGAATACATTTGGGACCTAGCTCACACTGTGAACATAAGACACACTCTATATCTGTCATTTTCATTGGTCTAAGGTGGAGCAGCGGGTGGAGCCAGCCAAGAAGGCAGCGCAGGTTATTCACAAGAAGCTGCTTGGCTGTCTGCAGAGTCAACTCGGGCTGGACACAGAGAGACGAATGGTAACGTCTCCTCTTTTTCACCTTTCATCCCTTCCCCTTGACTTGACTTGCATCTGTTATGATTATCAATACAAAACTATGTCTCTCTCCAGAAAAAACTCCCTCTCATGCTGCTCTCTGTTAGCATGGCTGAGAGCTTTAAAGACTTTGATGCAGACTCTTCTATCAGGTACATTATGTAGCCAAACCATTTATTCATCATCCAAATTATCAGTCAAACATTAATCAATGAATCAATCAGTCTATTTACTCTCTGATAGGAAAGTGTTGGAGATGTGTTGCTTCATGGAGAACCATCTGGCCAAAATGCTGGCTGAATTTGAGCTGAAGCTGGAGAAGGAAGTTTTGGAGCCTCTCAATAAGCTCAGTGAGGTAAGGGCTGCAGGAGCAAGAGGCTTTCAGACTCTTTGGACGAAAATGAAAGTTTGTGATTATGTAGTATCACATCAAATCAAATGTTATTTGTCACATGCGCCGAATACAACAGGTGTAGACCTTACCGTGAAATGCTTACTTACAAGCCCTTAAACAACAATGTTGTTTTTAAGAAATATAAGAGTTAAGAAAAATACTTACTAAATAAGGTAAAAAAATAAAAGAGCAACAATAAAATAACAATAACGAGGCTATATACAGGGGGTACCGGTACCGAGTCGAGGTAATTTGTACATGTAGGTAGGGGTAAAGTGACTATGTACAGTATAGATAATAAACAGCGAGTACCAGCAGCGCAAAAAAATGCAATAGTCTGGGTAGCCATTTGACTAGTTGTTCAGCATATGAATACTAACTCTGTTTCCATCTGTAGGAAGACCTTCCAGAGATTCTCAAAAACAAGAAGCAGTTTGCAAAACTCACAATGGACTGGCACAATGCACTCAACAAGTGGGTCACATATTCTGTGTGATTGTATTTAGCACTTTAAGATGTTTTATTGTCACATACACCGGATAGGTGACAGACCCTATATGTTCCAGACCAGTGGAGGTAGTGGTTAACACAGTTCCATTTATTCCATTCCAGCCATTACATTGAGCCAATCCTCCAATAGCTCCTCCCAGCAGCCTCCTCTGTTCCAGACAGTGCATAGTTCCTTTATATTTCTATAATAACTACCTTTAATCAGTATCTCCATTGTGTCCTCTCGTTTGCTTTCTGGCTTCTGATCATTAATGACTTTGCCCCTTCAGGTCCCAGGCCAGTACGGGCCCTCAGGCAAAGCAGGACGGGCTGAAAGAAGAGGTGGAGGAGGCCTGGAGGAAACTGGAGAGCATCAAGGTGTTGGATGGTCACTCCTATTACGTGTTACTGTTTAAGACACTTTGTTGTTTCATGCGGTAGTTTTAGCTTCTTACATACATACTGTTGGTCTGGCTATTCATTCTCTACAGGACCAATACTCTGCAGATCTCTATCACTTTGCCACTAAAGAACAGGCCTATGCCAACTACTTCATTCGTGTGAGTGTGGCCCGCTAATCGTCCTCTCTTTCAAGTTGTGTTTTACTTTTGTTAATTATCATGTGCTATTAGGAATTAGATTTGATAAGTGCCTGGTTTGTGCCCTCGCAGCTGCTGGAACTACAAGCAGAACATCATAAGAATTCCCATGACTTCCTGGAACAATACATCACTGAGCTAAAAGAAAGCCACAATCAAACAGGTGAATAGTGTGTATGTATGTATGTACAGTACCAGTCAAAAGTTTGGAGACACCTACTCATTCCAGGGTTTTTCCACCAAATAAATGCTTCACAGAGTTCTGACACATCTCAAAATCAACTGTTCAGAAGAGACTGTGTGAATCAGGCCTTCATGGTGGAATGTCTGCAAAGAAACCACTACTAAGGACACCAATAATAAGAAGAGACTTGCTTGGGCCAAGAAACACGAGCAATGGACATTAGACTGGTGGAAATCTGTCCTTTGGTCTGATGAGTCCAAATGTGATATTTTTGGTTCCAACCGCTGTGTCTTTGTGAGACGCAGAGTAGGTGAAAGGATGATCTCTGCATGTGTGGTTCCCACCATCCATGAAGCATGGAGGGGGAGGTGTGATGACGTGGGGGTGCTTTGCTGGTGACACTGTCTGTGATTTATTTAGAATTCAAGGCACACTTAACCAGCATGGCGACCACGGCATTCTACAGTGATACACCATCCCATCTGGTTTCGCTTAGTGGGACTATCATTTGTTTTTCAACAGGACAATGACCCAAAACACACCTCCAGGCTGTGTAAGGGCTATTTGACCAAGAAGGAGAGTGCTGCATCAGATGACCTGGCCTCCACAATCACCTGACCTCAACCCAATTGAGATGGTTTGGGATGAGTTGGACCGCAGAGTGAAGGAAAAGCCGCCACAAGTGTTCAGCATATGTGGGAACTCCTTCAAGGCTGTTGGAAAAGCATTCTTCATGAAGCTGGTTGAGAGAATGCCAAGAGTGTGCAAAGCTGTCATCAAGGCAAAGGGTTTGAAGAATCTTTGTTTAACACTTTTTTGTTTACTACAGGATTCCATATGTGTTATTTCATAGTTTTGATGTCTTTACTATTATTCTACAATGTAGAAAATAGTCAAATAAAGAAAAACCCTTGAATGAGTAGGTTTGTATACGTGTGAATGTATGTGTGTGTGTGTATGTGTGTGTGTATGTGTACAGTATGTGTGTGTTTGCAGTTACAATACCCAGGCTTACTTACTGTACATAGGTAACTCACCCTATCCAATGTGTTGCGCCCACCTACCTACAGTAGTATTTGTCCAGTGTGTCACCAGTATGTGTTACCACAGACTCCCAGAAGAACAACTCTAGGGGGAAGGTATACGGGGAGCCCCTGCTGACTCACCTGTATGACAGCGGCAGGGAGATCGCTGTTCCCATCCAGGAGTGTGTTCACATGCTGCTGCACACCGGCATGAGGGAGGAGGTGAGGACTGGGATTATTCATATACTACATGGTATTCATGTGAATGGGATTTCATTAATTAACTAGCCAGTCTACGATAATGCCCTCCATGGCGTCTGCCTCATCCCAAAATTGGTCTCTATCTCTCTCCCTCCATCTCTCTCCCAGGGTCTGTTTCGTCTGGCGGCAGCAGCCTCGGTAGTGAAGAGACTGAAGAGCAGTCTGGATGGAGGAGTCATGAACCACAGCGAGTTCACTGACCCTCATGCAGTCGCAGGTCAGAGAGAATGTCCCTGTTGACAGTACTCCTTATTCAAGGTTTTCAAGTTTCAAATGTGTTTACTTGACAGTACAACAACATGTAGGCATTAAACAGCATCTTCTATTTTTTCCATGTAGGGGCTTTGAAAAGCTACCTGAGAGAGCTGCCTGAACCCCTCATGACCTTTGAACTCTACAATGATTGGTTTCAAGCAGCAGGGTAAGGTCCTTGATTGGTCTACATCTTAGAAGCATACAGTTTATAGTGTCTTTCTCTAATTTCTCCTCATCAAACGTCTCTCTGCCTGTCCCCGTCATTATTTAGGGAGAAAGAATTGACAGACAAACTTGAGCAGTTTAAAATTGTGCTGAAGAAGTTACCATCAGAAAACTACAACAACCTCCGGTACATAGCTCTCTCAGATCTTGACCAGTGGAGGCTGCTGAGGGGAGGATTGCTCATAATAATGGCTGGAACGGAGCATATGGAATTGCAACAAACCATGTGTTTGATGTATCTGATACCATTCTACTCAAATCGACTCCAGCGATTACCATGAGCCCGTCCTCCCCAATTAAGGTGTTGCCAACCTCCTGTGATCTTGAAAGATTCCTGTGTGAAGTTATAAACACTCAAGGATGATGCAGGGTGTGTGATGATTGTGAATCTCTTCCTATCTGCCTCTCTCTCTCTCTCTCTCTCTCTCTCTCTCTGTCTCTCTGTCTCTCTCTGTCTGTCTCCGTCTCGCTCTCTCTGTTTCCCTCTCTCTCTCCCCCCTCCCCTCTATTAGGTATCTGGTACAGTTCCTGTCATGTCTGTCAGAGCAGCAGGCGGTTAACAGGATGAGTCCCAGTAACATTGCCATAGTACTGGGTCCCAATCTGTTGTGGCCTCACATGGAGGGGTGGGTACTACTGACATGGTGACAGAGAAAGGAAACTGAACCACACTGTCTATCTGTCTGTCATAATAGCCCTATGTCTAAGTGTTGTTCCTGATGTCACTTTCTATTGTTACTAATCTGATTAGGTCTGTGTTATTTAGTACTTGACTTTAACCTCTTTTCTTTCTCCCTCCCTCTCTCTTTGTCTTCCTTCAATTTTCCTCTCCTCCGTCTAATTCTGTACCGTCATCTATTTTTCTCTATTTTCCTCTCTCTCTCAGGGAGGCAGCGTTGTTGGACATGGCGTCTGCCTCCTCTGTCCAGGTCGTGGCGGTGGTTGAGCCTCTCATAAAATACTCCAGCAGCCTGTTTCCAGAAGGTACAGTACCACCTTCAATGTTCTGTTTACTTGTGTTCTGGGGAGGAGTACTGGGAGTCCTTTAAGTGATGAGTTGGTTTGCATGACATTTGTGGAAGTTCGCCACTATGATAACAGAGCGAGCTGCCTGATTGCCTTATGACCACTCATCTTACTGTGTTGAGCTAAGCTAGGTAGGTCTATGGATCTTTTATGCAACATGACCTATGTTGTGTTCTTTTCCAGAGGTGGACTTTGAGATTCCTGAACTTCCTGGGGTCTCAGATTTGACCTTGTTAGAACCTGAACCCTCAGAGTCTGGGAAAGAGAACCTTGCCAGAACTACCTCCTCCCCTTCCTTATGCTCTTCCTCTACCCCTTCTCATCCTTCTCTCTGTAAAACAATCAGGTACCACACACACAGATGGAACAGGAATGAAACATTGTCAATAGTCATTAATAAAGGCATTTGAACAGAGTTGACTTGTTCACTTTTTAATTATAACAGTGTGTTATCTAACACCGACCGTCTCCTCCTCAG
The DNA here is from genome assembly GCF_045679555.1 of Salvelinus alpinus. Lineage (NCBI taxonomy): Eukaryota > Metazoa > Chordata > Actinopteri > Salmoniformes > Salmonidae > Salvelinus > Salvelinus alpinus. The sequence continues at coordinate 74,705,968 of NC_092088.1, forward strand.
CTCAGCGTCACAGAACAGTGGAGGTCTATTCATCTTCAAGTCAGGCTCCATTGTTCAGAGAACCACCACCTGGGGGAACTCTGCCTCAGACCCACCTAGCTCAACCCCACTTACCCGTACCTCAGTCCAGACACAGAGCACGTTCCCCATCTCAAGCCCAACACTGGTTCACAACACATCCCCACTACCCAGCCCCAAACTGGCTCCTGGCCCAACCCTGGTTCCTTCCCCACTACCGGTGTCTGTATGTAGTCCGACCCAGAAGCAGAGACCTGAATCAGGATCACTAGAACCCATCTTAGAGGCCCCACCGGACTCCCCCAAAGCTATACTGAAGATCACCTCACCATACAAACGTAGGTGACCCTCCACGGCCATTCCATGACATGCTAATGGTGCATAGTAAAACACAGAACTCATGTGGTAGCTAGCTAACGCTATTTATTGACAGCGCTAAAGTCATCCATAGAGCTCATGTGGTAGTAAGCTAACGCTATCTATTGACAGTGCTGAAGTCATCCATAGAGCTCATGTGGTAGTAAGCTAACGCTATCTATTGACAGTGCTGAAGTCATCCATAGAGCTCATGTGGTAGTAAGCTAACGCTATCTATTGACAGTGCTGAAGTCATCCATAGAGCTCATGTGGTAGTAAGCTAACGCTATCTATTGACAGTGCTGAAGTCATCCATAGAGCTCATGTGGTAGTAAGCTAACGCTATCTATTGACAGTGCTGAAGTCATCCATAGAGCTCATGTGGTAGTAAGCTAACGCTATCTATTGACAGTGCTGAAGTCATCCATAGAGCTCATGTGGTAGTAAGCTAACGCTATCTATTGACAGTGCTGAAGTCATCCATAGAGCTCATGTGGTGTGCCATGGTCCACCTCAGAATAAGTGGCAAAGTACTGCTCCACTTTAGTACACAGGAAGCCACGTTCTACGGCAGCAGTGGCCAAAATTACCAACGGCTTCTAATGATGAAACTGTTGTCATAAATAACTGTTGCACTACCACAACCAACAGGTTTAGTTTCAAGTCGATGTAAAGACAAATACTCTAATATAATAATGCACATATATAGTCAGAATAAGACTATACTCAATCAATCCTCAACACCCAACTACCTCTTTCTCTCTTTTCACAGCGAGGAGTTCCTTCTTTCAACACAAGCGGTCCATCCCGGGTAAAGAGCAGGTGGTCGCTACATACTCCAGACCCAGGACCCCAGCACCTCCAGCCCCAGCAGAGGCATCCAAAACCCAGCCACACCCTGCACCCAAGCCCCTAGCTCCGGTCCTGAAGAAGGCCCCAAACAAAAAGGGTGCAATTAGACCCCCTCAAATCCCACCACCCAAGCCCCCAGTACTGGTGAGCAAACAGGTGACCTCTATAGCGCAGTGATGAGGTAGAGATATAGAGTATCATCTAAGCCTGTGTAAAGAAGTTTTCTTATGCTTTAGGTACAAATGTAGACTGTAACCTGACATTTGGTGTAACCTTGTTTGGGTTGCGTATCAAGGCCAGAGATGTATTGGGCTTCTGCAGCCAGTTCCAAGTGCTTTGTAGCTTGAGCGCTACCATACAGTTTCTTCCGAAATTATTCACACCCCTTGACTTTTTTCATGTTGTTGAGTTACAGCTTGAATTTAAAATAGATTCCATTTAGATTTTTGTGTCACTGGCCTACACACAATACCCCATAATGTCAAAGTGAAATTATGTTATTCAAAATTTGTACAAATGAATTACAAATGAAAAGCTGAAATGTCTCGAGTCAATAAGTATTCAACCCCTTTGTTATGGCAAGCCTGCATAAGTTCAAGAGTAAAAATGTGCTTAACAAGTCACATAATAAGTTGCGTGGACTGACTATGTGTGCAATAATAGTGTTTAACATGATTTTTGAATGACTACCTCATCTGTAAGGTGCCTCAGTCGAGCTGTGCATTTCAAACACAGATTCAACCACAAAGACCAGGGAGGTTTTCCTTTGCCTCACAAAGAAGGACACCTATTGGTAGATACAGTAGGTTAAAAAAAAGCAGACATGCCAAAGATGCTTCTACAAAGTATTGACTCAGGGGTGTAAATTCGATATTTCTGTATTTAATTTTCAATACATTTGCAAACATTTCTAAATTCACTTTGTCATTATGGTGTGTGTAGATGGGTGAGATTGTTGTGTCTGGAATACAAGGGATGTGAGTACTTTTTGAAGGCTCTGTATATGCATTATGTGTTGTGATTAATTCAGGGCTGTTTTGTAGTACAGTATGTTTTCAGACATGTAAATAAAGTATTAATGCTAATTAAAAACATTTTATTGTATTTATTATTATCATTATAGAAATATCATTGGTGTCAACAGCAGCACATTTATATGGATAGAAGACACTGCTTTAAAAAGAGGATTCAACCATTGGTTGACAGAATAGCAGACAAGCAGGTGACTATCAATTCAAAAAGCAATATGAGAGTTAGACCCATAATGAATTTGAGAAACATTTCGAAATGGAGTATGATGTTAATATGTGAATTAACAAACTTACAGTCCAAACATTATACTTATACTACAACATTGTACAAAATTACCTTCTTCTATTTAACTTCTGAGTAAATTTCTCAGGGTTTGTGCTTCATACTGTATCTGTAGACCAATAAAAAGTGTAAGCATCAGCCAAAATATGATTGTTTTCCTGTAGTTAACGTCATGTGCTAAGATGTAAGATCTCTCTCTTGGTGTAGTGTTTGAATGGGTTGAAACGGCTACTGCTTCGTCTTTGTGTCCTGCCTGTTGCCTTGAATAGTTCTATGTAGTCACATATTGAGCATTTTGCTCAGGAAGTCCAAACTGACTATATATAACCAGCTGTTAACAGACTTACACACTGTTGAGCAACGTCTTTGGTGTTTCCATGGTAACTACTCTGTGTCCAACGACCACTTTCTCTGGACACTTTCTACCCCTTCTCTTTGTTCGCCACTGGTTCCAGTGACCTCTTTTAAAAGCTATTATTAGCCTGTTCAAGCTCCTTCCATACAGTATGTTCGCTTGGGGAACTGTCAGCCTCCATAATCTTTCAACAAATAATAGCAAAGTCTTTAAGTGAGTCTTCTGACGACTTGTAAAATTAAATTTCTCCAATGAATATTAGAATATGATGAAGGGTTCAAGGGTGACTCAGGTCAAAAAGCTAGCCTCATTGATGGAAAAAATTGTTTTTCTTAAGACAAAAGTGTTTACAAGGAATTAAGCAATAATCCCAAATCTGTAGTAGGTACTACTGGTTAAAATGAATGTTGTCCATTTAGTCTGTCGGGTTTTGTTCAGACTTTGATTTCCTCCTCCTCATCAGTGGTAATGCAGATGTAAGGTGTTTTCTTCATGGTCTGGCCCAGGGTCATCTCTCCCTCCAGATCCATCCTCTGCTGCCCCTTCAGGATCCCTCCAACTCCGTAGAGCACCCCCAGCACATCAGTGGCACCCTGGAACCTCTCACTCTCCATAGCAGGCCTCTGTCTAGACGGGGAGCCCATCACTAAATCAGGCACCGCCCCTTTAAGATGCTGCCCACCTCCATTCATCTCCATTCTCCTAGCCTCCTCTTCCTCCTCTTCCCACTCCAACCCATATGGACTCTTCCTGCTGCTACAGTCTTCTCGAGGCAGAGAATCCACCAATGAGGCAGTGGTGGCATCCATCTCCGAGCTTCCATTGGTCACAAACCCGAATGCAGAGCAGCTTGGCTCCTCTGCCATCCAGGCATGGCTGGGCTCTAGGTGGCCGTTGGGGCTGTCAATCAAACCGAACACCTCGCTCATGAGGGAGGGCCCCAGGTCAAAGGTGAAGGAGGCCATGGAGGTCAGGGACTCATACTGGGTCATGTGACCGGGGTCAGAAGTCAGGGTGGGGTATGCGGAGGACTTCAGGAGGGCGGAGACATCGGTGAGCGAGCAGCCGTGGGCATTGGGGGTACAAGAAATAGATCCTCCCTGTTGCGACTGACGCTCTGCTGAACGGGAGAGGCGGGGCAGAGTGGCGAAACCTGACTCCAAACCTGAGGGGGAGGAGAGACAAGGAGTTTAGTCCTAACATTCTGTATTGTGAAAAATTATTGACAAGAAACTTAAAAATCTAAAAATCTATTTTACAGGATGAATAAATCAAATTCCAGTTGGCACCCTAGTTCTACCTTCATGAATAATCTCAAAGAAGCTATACTCCTCTGTCCTCGGAAGGTAAGTGGACTATGCTCGTCTGTCCTCGGAAGGTAAGTGGACTATGCTCGTCTGTCCTCGGAAGGTAAGTGGACTATGCTCGTCTGTCCTCGGAAGGTAAGTGGACTATGCTCGTCTGTCCTCGGAAGGTAAGTGGACTATGCTCGTCTGTCCTCGGAAGGTAAGTGGACTATGCTCGTCTGTCCTCGGAAGGTAAGTGGACTATGCTCGTCTATCCTCGGAAGGTAAGTGGACTATGTTCAGTCTCTCCTGGGAAGTAAAGTGGACTATGCTCAGTCTCTGCTGGGAAGTAAAGTGGACTATGCTCAGTCTTTCCTGGGAAGTAAAGTAGACTATGCTCAGTCTCTCCTGGGAAGTAAAGTGGACTATGCTCAGTGTCTGCTGGGAAATACAGTGGACTATGCTCAGTCTCTGCTGGGAAGTAAAGTGGACTATGCTCGTCTATCCTCGGAAGGTAAGTGGACTATGTTCAGTCTCTCCTGGGAAGTAAAGTGGACTATGCTCAGTCTCTGCTGGGAAGTAAAGTGGACTATTCTCAGTCTCTGCTGGGAAGTAAAGTGGACTATGCTCAGTCTCTGCTGGGAAGTAAAGTGGACTATGCTCAGTCTCTGCTGGGAAGTAAAGTGGACTATTCTCAGTCTCTGCTGGGAAGAAAAGTGGACTATTCTCAGTCTCTGCTCGGAAGTTAAGTGGACTATTCTCAGTCTCTGCTCGGAAGTTAAGTGGACTATTCTCAGTCTCTGCTCGGAAGTTAAGTGGACTATGTTCACTCTCTGCTGGGAAGTAAAGTGGACTATGCTCAGTCTCTGCTCGGAAGTAAAGTGGACTATTCTCAGTCTCTGCTCGGAAGTTAAGTGGACTATTCTCAGTCTCTGCTCGGAAGTTAAGTGGACTATGTTCACTCTCTGCTGGGAAGTAAAGTGGACTATGCTCAGTCTCTGCTTGGAAGAAAAGTGGACTATGCTCAGTCTCTCCTGGGAAGTAAAGTGGACTATGCTCAGTCTCTGCTGGGAAGTAAAGTGGACTATGCTCAGTCTCTGCTGGGAAGTAAAGTGGACTATGCTCAGTCTCTGCTCGGAAGTAAAGTGGACTATGCTCAGTCTCTGCTCGGAAGTTAAGTGGACTATGCTCAGTCTCTCCTGGGAAGTAAAGTGGACTATGCTCAGTCTCTGCTCGGAAGTAAAGTGGACTATGCTCAGTCTCTGCTCGGAAGTAAAGTGGACTATGCTCAGTCTCTGCTGGGAAGTAAAGTGGACTATGCTCAGTGTCTGCTGGGAAGTAAAGTGGACTATGCTCAGTGTCTGCTGGTAAATAACGTGGACTATGCTCAGTCTCTGCTGGGAAGTAAAGTGGACTATGCTCAGTCTCTGCTGGGAAGTAAAGTGGACTATGCTCAGTCTCTGCTGGGAAGTAAAGTGGACTATGCTCAGTCTCTGCTGGGAAGTAAAGTGGACTATGCTCAGTCTCTCCTGGGAAGTAAAATGGACTATGCTCTGGATCTGCTGGGAAGTAAAGTAGACTATGCTCAGTCTCTCCTGGGAAGTAAAGTGGACTATGCTCAGTCTCTGCTCGGAAGTAAAGTGGACTATGCTCAGTCTCTGCTGGGAAGTAAAGTGGACTATGCTCAGTGTCTGCTGGGAAGTAAAGTGGACTATGCTCAGTGTCTGCTGGTAAATAACGTGGACTATGCTCAGTCTCTGCTGGGAAGTAAAGTGGACTATGCTCAGTCTCTGCTGGGAAGTAAAGTGGACTATGCTCAGTCTCTGCTGGGAAGTAAAGTGGACTATGCTCAGTCTCTGCTGGGAAGTAAAGTGGACTATGCTCAGTCTCTGCTGGGAAGTAAAGTGGACTATGCTCAGTCTCTCCTGGGAAGTAAAATGGACTATGCTCTGGATCTGCTGGGAAGTAAAGTAGACTATGCTCAGTCTCTCCTGGGAAGTAAAGTGGACTATGCTCAGTCTCTGCTGGGAAGTAAAGTGGACTATGCTCAGGATCTGTTGGGAAGTAAAGTGGACTATGCTCAGTCTCTGCTGGGAAGTAAAGTGGACTATGCTCAGTCTCTGCTGGGAAGTAAAGTGGACTATGCTCAGTCTCTGCTGGGAAGTAAAGTGGACTATGCTCAGGATCTGCTGGGAAGTAAAGTAGACTATGCTCAGTCTCTGCTGGGAAGTAAAGTGGACTATGCTCAGTCTCTGCTGGGAAGTAAAGTGGACTATGCTCAGTCTCTGCTGGGAAGTAAAGTGGACTATGCTCAGTCTCTCCTGGGAAGTAAAGTGGACTATGCTCAGTCTCTCCTGGGAAGTAAAGTGGACTATGCTCAGTGTCTGCTGGGAAGTAAAGTGGACTATGCTCAGTCTCAGCTGGGAAGTAAAGTGGACTATGCTCAGTCTCTGCTGGGAAGTAAAGTGGACTATTTTCAGTCTCTCCTGGGAAGTAAAGTGGACTATGCTCAGTCTCTCCTGGGAAGTAAAGTGGACTATGCTCAGTGTCTGCTGGGAAGTAAAGTGGACTATGCTCAGTCTCAGCTGGGAAGTAAAGTGGACTATGCTCAGTCTCTGCTGGGAAGTAAAGTGGACTATGCTCAGTCTCAGCTGGGAAGTAAAGTGGACTATGCTCAGTCTCTGCTGGGAAGTAAAGTGGACTATTTTCAGTCTCTCCTGGGAAGTAAAGTGGACTATGCTCAGTCTCTGCTGGGAAGTAAAGTGGACTATGCTCAGTCTCTGCTGGAAAGTAAAGTGGACTATGCTCAGTCTCTCCTGGGAAGTAAAGTGGACTATTCTCAGTCTCTCCTGGGAAGTAAAGTGGACTATGCTCAGGATCTGCTGGGAAGTAAAGTAGACTATGCTCAGTCTCTGCTGGGAAGATAAATGGACAATGCTCAGTCTGTCCTGGGAAGTAAAGTGGACTATGCTCAGTCTCTGCTGGGAAGTAAAGTGGACTATGCTCAGTCTCTCCTGGGAAGTAAAGTGGACTATTCTCAGTCTCTCCTGGGAAGTAAAGTGGACTATGCTCAGGATCTGCTGGGAAGTAAAGTAGACTATGCTCAGTCTCTGCTGGGAAGATAAATGGACAATGCTCAGTCTGTCCTGGGAAGTAAAGTGGACTATGCTCAGTCTCTCCTGGGAAGGAAAGTGGACTATTCTCAGTCTCTCCTGGGAAGTAAAGTGGACTATGCTCAGGATCTGCTGGGAAGTAAAGTAGACTATGCTCAGTCTCTGCTGGGAAGATAAATGGACAATGCTCAGTCTGTCCTGGGAAGTAAAGTGGACTATGCTCAGTCTCTCCTGGGAAGGAAAGTGGACTATTCTCAGTCTCTCCTGGGAAGTAAAGTGGACAATGCTCAGGATCTGCTAAGAAGGTAAGTGGACTATCCTCAGTCTCTGCTGGGAAGGAAAGTGGACTATTCTCAGTCTCTCCTGGGAAGTAAAGTGGACAATGCTCAGGATCTGCTGGGAAGTAAAGTGGACTATGCTCAGTCTCAGCTGGGAAGTAAAGTGGACTATGCTCAGTCTCTGCTGGGAAGTAAAGTGGACTATGCTCAGGATCTGCTGGGAAGTAAAGTGGACTATGCTCAGTCTCTGCTGGGAAGTAAAGTGGACTATGCTCAGGATCTGCTAAGAAGGTAAGTGGACTATCCTCAGTCTCTGCTGGGAAGGTAAGTGGACTATGCTCAGGATCTGCTAGGAAGGTAAGTGGAGAATTCAGAAAGGAACTTCCATAGATGCTCTCCCATCACCAACAGAGGGCAGTGTAAACTATGTCATCAAAGAGTGAGTCTTCTGCCAGTTTCAAACTCAAGCTCTATCTCTTGAGTTAGACATCACCTCTTAGGCATGTTGTTCTCAGGCCAGATCACTCACATGACCTGTCACACACTAGTGCTCTCATGGCCTACTGGAAACCAACTAGATGCAAGGAACGTTAAGAAACGACTGCATACCCACATAAAACAATACTACAGTTTACTATACTGCCCTACCAAGAAAAAAGGCAGTAACTGCTCATTGCGTGGAACTGAGAAAAATAGCTTTTATTTACCTTGGTTTCACAGTAATCTAGTACAGTTACTGCTAAAATGACCCCTCATTTTCTCCAAAACACAATAGAGGCACGCTACTTGTCCACGTGATTAAGCATCTATTTAATGTAGCAAAATGACATTAACACATTTTTGACCAAATGAGCTGTCACGCCCTGGCATTAGAGGCTTTTTATTCTCTATTTTGGTTAGCCCAGGGTGTGACTAGGGTGGGCAGTCTATGTTCTTTTTTCTATGTTGTTGTGTTTCTATGTGTTTGGCCTGGTGTGGTTCCCAATCAGAGGCAGCTGTCTATCGTTGTCTCTGATTGGGAGCTATACTTAGGTAGCCTGTTTTCCCATTTTGAGTTGTGGGTGATTATTTTCTGTTTAGTGTTTTTTTCGTCACCTTACAGGACTGTTCGTTTGTCGTTTTTGTTTTGTTCAGTGTTCAGTTGTTTTATTAAAAATGTGAACACTTACCACGCTGCACCTTGGTCCTTCTCCCGACGACATTCGTGACATGAGCAGGTCCTGCCTTTTTGCTTGGTATTAATTTCATTACAATGATCCAACTATCAATTGATACAACTGCTCAAAATTATAAGTAAAACATAGTTTTATGAAAACTGATGAACAATATTCCATGTTTAGATCATGAAAGTTTCAGGATAACGAGATCCATTGACACCAATTACCGTGGACCATGAACCAATTGGACTACATTATCTATGGATGTAATATTTCATCATCATTCTTTATCAGACACTGTTTCTATGGTCCCATGTACCACTTTTACAGACCATGTTTTCAGATTTGACACTTTATTAGGTGCACCTATCTAGTACTGGGTAGGACACCCTTTTGCCTCCACAACAGCCTGAATTATTCACGGTGTTGTACGTTAAGAGATGCCCTTCTGCACACCACTGTTTTAAACGGCTGTTATTTGAGCATTTTTGGCATTTCTGTTAGCTTGAATGAGTCTGGACACTCTCCTCTGACCTCTCTCATTAACAAGGTGTTTTTGCCCACAGAACTGCCGCTCACTGAATGTGTTTTGTTTATCGCACCATTCGCTGTAAACTCTAGAGACTGTAGTGCGTAAAAATCCCAGGAGGGCAGCTGTTTCTGAGATGCTGGAACCACCATGTGTGGCACCAACAATCATACCACGATCAAAGTTGCTTAGATTACGGATCTTGCCTGTTCTAATGTTTGGTCAAACAACATCTAAAGCTCTCTACTCTATATACTCTATATATTGAGTTGCAGGCAGCCACATGATTCGCTGTTCGAAGGAGCAGGCTATTTGCGTTAACACGCAGGTGTACCTAATAAAGTGGCCGGTGAGTGTACGTATGTATGCAGGCCCTTGTAATTGCTTTTCCAATACTGCCAACTCGTTACTGATGATTGATTTCACATTGTGGTACGAGAATATAGTGAAATGAGTGGTATCCACCTACAACAACATAGCGATAACACGGAGCCGGCAGGTGATCCAGGTCACAATAGAGGTCAAGCAGTGGGAGGACGTGGTGGTCAAAGGAATGGCAGAGGACAAGCACCCCTTCTGACAGGTGGTTGTGGGCCTCATTTGAGAGATGTCGGGGAACATGGTAGAGGACAAGCACCCCTTCTGAGAGGTGGTCGTGGGCCTCATTTGAGAGATGTCGGGGAACGTGGTAGAGGACAAGCACCCCTTCTGACAGGTGGTTGTGGGCCTCATTTGAGAGATGTGGGGGATCGTGGTAGAGGACAAGGCCACGGAACAAGACAGCGGCAGCAAAGGGTGTCCATTGAAATCCGAGCAGTAGTTGTAGACCATGTAGTAAATCATGACATGACAATGACTGAGGCAGCTATAATGATTCAACCAAACCTCAGAAGATCAACCGTGGCCTCAATCATCAGAACTTTCCGCAATGAGAACCGGTAAGTCTTCAGCATGCACTAAACATTAGGCTACTCTCAATTGTCAAATGACTGTATACTGCATGCCAATGTGTACCACAGAGTAGGTGATGTGACTAAATGTGTTCTTACTGTACTTTTCCTTTCAGAATTGAGACTAGGCCAAATAGGGGAGGCAGAGGCAAAATTCTGACTGACAAACAAGAGCGGGCTGTGCTCAATTTGGTTCAGGACAGAAATGATATTCGCCTTACATAAATTCGGCAGCACATCTTGGACAATGAGGACTTGTTCAACAATGTGAAAGCCATAAGTTTGCCGACTATTGCACGCATGCTGAAAAGGCACCAGGTGTCTCTAAAACAGCTATACAGTGTGCCTTTTGAAAGAAATGCAGACAGAGTGAAGCAACTGAGGACTGAGTATGTTCAGTTTCAAGATGCCTGTTGTGAAAAATTCCCCAAAAATTCGACATCAATAATTCTCTTTCCAACATGTCTTTTTAGAGGGTGATGGAGCTGGATGCTGACAAAAACCATCCCAAATTCCTCTTTTTGGATGAGGCAGGTTTCAACCTGGCCAAGACAAGGAGAGGTCGGAATTTCATTGACCAGCAGGCAACCATCCAAGTACCTGGACAGCGTGGGGCCAACATCACCATGTGTGCTGCTATATCGGAAGATGGTGTGGTGGGACGCAGACCTCATATTGGTGAGCTTCCTTGATGAGCTAAATCAGGTCTGTAGAGCTGATGGCATGACCTATGTCATTGTGTGGGATAATGTCAGGTTCCACCATGATCAAATGGTGCAAGCATGGTTTCAGGCCCATCCACAATTTACCACCCTGTACTTACCCCCATACTCTCCTTTCCTTAACCCGATTAAGGAATTTTTCTCCACATGGAGGTGGAAGGTATGTGATAGGCGCTCTCACAAACAAGCCACCCTTCTCCAGGCCATGGATGACGCATGCAATGACATCACGGCAGACCAGTGTCAGGCCTGGATTCGCCATGCCCGAAGATTCTCCCCAAGATGTTTGGCTAATGAAAATATCCATTGTGATGTGGATGAGAACCTGTGGCCAAATCCACAAGACAGGGTTGATGGAAATATAGAAGTACAGAAATCAATCTTTTGTTTTGCTTTTTACAGTAAGCCAGGTGAGGAATACTGCAGTTGACATTTTACTGTAGTTTTTTTCTTTTTTGTAGCTAATTATTTTTGCTTTGATTCAAAGAAACCTATGTTGTGATTTTATTGTATTTCATCAATAAATTTCAGATTTTGTTCAATGATTCCACTGTGTCTGTAGTATTCTCTCTACTAGTCATTTTACAGTGATGTATCTACGTGTAGAACCATAATGAAACATGTATCACATATTTTGTACTACAATATTTAATGATTGTACGAACAACTACACAGTGACACTATCGGTATCTTGTGTGTGGGTGATCTAAATGGTATGTTATTTCATGATAAATGAGTTATTTGAACCAATGATTCCGCAAGTGCAAGGTTTCTTTAAAGATATGAATGCACAATGCAATGTTTGAAACATTGGACAGCCTGTGTTACAAGTGATGACCGTTTTGTGTCTAGAGTTTAAAAAAATTACCACAAGGTTCTGAAATTAGTGCCAAAGTGATTGTAAAAACTGTAATCTGGGGCAGTCAGTCACACTGGGCCTCAGACCAGACACATAGCAGTACAGTCATGTCTGGCGCGGCTCTCTTATCACACAACAAGCTGGAGAGAGTGTGAGGGTTGTTGTGTATGAACCAAGGTGATTCATCATGACAGATGTGGAAAATCTGTGAATTACTGTGGCTTGTTTTTACAGCATGTCCAATGGCAGCTACTGCTTCTATGACTGACCATGTATCAAATCCAAGTCTCTTGCATGCAATAAGACGGTGTTAGCCTGCTGAGCTAAAGCCTAGACCTTAGGTCCAGGAGCTACTACAAGCCTCCACAGGTACAGTTGCATGTTCACTTATTGTGTGGATGTGTGCATACAGTGTGAGTATGTGTATATATATGTATCTCAATATGTGTGTATATTTTTTATTTATTTTACCTTTATTTAACTTGGCAAGTCAGTTAAGAACAAATTCTTATTTACAATACCTACCGGGGAACAGTGGGTTAACTGCCCTGTTCAGGGGCAGAACGACAGATTTTTACCTTGTCAGCTCGGGGATTCGATCCAGCAACCTTTCAGTTACTGACCCAACGCTCTAACCACTAAGCTACCTGCCACTCCAAATGTGTCTGAATGTGTGTATGTTTGTGTGTGTGTATGTGAGTGTGAAGTGTGTGTGTATGTGAGTGTGAATACGTGTGTGTGAATGTGTGTGTACATATATATGTGTGTGTATATGCATATGTGTGTGTATATGTGTGTGAATGTAGGTGTACAGTAAGACTCACCATAACCATAAGTGGTCTCCTCCAGGGAGGTAGGAGAGACAGGGAAGAGGTTTTTAGCAGGGCAGCCGTTTGGTGAGTCCACATCCAGTCGGGGGAGAGACACTGCATTCTTGATAATGGGGGATATGGGAGGGGGTGGCGGGGACAGGTCCTTGGATCCTCCCCTGGGACGCTCTGGTGTCTTCCGAACACGCCGGAGGGTCCGAGAGAAGAACGCCCCAATCTTGTTGTCAGGGCTTGTGACATAATCAGCATCCCCGTTTCCGTTGGTGGCCCCCCCATGGTTGCTGAGGAACGAGGTGTCCCCGAACACGTCCCCTCCGCGGCCCACGTGCATGGTATGTTGGAAGTCCCCCAGCGGAGGGCTGATCATGTCCAGGGTGAGGTCACCTTTGAAACGACGTTTCCCCTGAGAGCCGGCCACCAGGCCCTTCAGCCCAGGAATCTTCCCCAGGTTCATGGTGATGGCCAAGGGTATGGTCTTCTAAAAATGACAAAAATACCTTTAAGTCCTCTAAAAGATGGGATGAAAATTTAGTTTCAAATATCTTTGGAGAAACTGTTACTGGAGAGTTGCTTTAGAAATGCTCCCAGGGGGATTGTGTGCCTCAAAAGTAATGATCGTGATCGTTTAGGTTTTGAATAGAATTTCAACACCAGGTTCTGTAGGGTCAACCTCAGTAATGGAGAAATCTATTGTATTCTCTTGTTATCATGTGCTGTTTGCAATTTCAGTCCCATTTTCTGCTGTTTGTTGTCATCCATATCCAGCTGGATTAAGTGGAGAGAAATGGAGGGGAAAAGTATGCCGTTCAGTTCCTGGAATCCGCCTCCAGTTTTAGTGTGGTCAGAGACGCTGGGCTCGACAGTTGTTTTGGGCTTTGGAAGAACATCAGCTCAGGAAGAAGCCCAGTTCCAGCTGCAAATATCCCTCCTGCGGTTGTACACTGGAACCATTTATTAAAATGAAGCAAAAAAATGTATTTGATTCTCCATCTAGAAGAGGCTCAAATTCAGCTATAACAACAGTCTAGGTATTCTGAGGGGACTTTCTTTGCTAGAGATTGATTTGGTGTATTGACATAGAACCAGGTAGGGGTCTGGCAGAACACTTTCTAACTGGAACATTAGAAAGTAACTGAATCAGCTTTTTCTACAGACCCTGCCCTTCTGTTAGACATCAAAGTTCCGGGTTCCAAAGTCCATTGTTCTGGAACTTTCTAAATTTAGACCACAGTAACTCTCCTGTCGCTGCTCTCGTGAACAAATTAAACGTCAGTCTGGTTTTTGTCTGGGAGTTGCAGGGTATGTTGTTTCTCTCTCGTCCTGTGTCTTGCTACAGCATGAGTGCTAATTAATCATATCACGTCATATTTCACTGAAATACTTGTTTTATCCGTCTTTAAAAGCAGGGTAGGGACCCTCATTCAGCACTTCAATCTAATTTCACCAGCAGCAGAAACCTTGTATACAAACATGGAAAGTATGTTCCTCCAGATAAAAACAGTGCTTTATTTTTGGCCAAAAGTGCACAAAAATACTGACAAAAGTCAGCTAAGAAAATCCCTTATCTGACTTTAATTGCACAAAATACACCAATGGGTCAACACTGGCAGGAGACAGGCAAATCATTTTCCTGTGTTATCTTTAACCAGTGGAGTAATGGATATCGCTTTCTGAAATATTTTGATAGTGTAGAGTACACTGACAAGGTCTTCTGGTTATTTTAAGTGCTTTCCACTGCCGAGGCCCTCCCATGCACAATAGCCTGGCTTTATTAATGACTTGGAACAGACCTCTGAATGGAATTGCGTCACGGTTAAAGCAGACTTTCAATTTGCTCCTAACTACAGTCCCAGGTCCTCTCTAGGTCTTGACTGGCTGGCGTTTTAAGAGGGGCAGCTAGGAGCAGCAGAGGGAGGAAGCACACCTCACAAAACAGACCAGAGGAGAGAGAGCGAGAGCAGTACCAGGGGTTTACTCACCAGACTTCTATTAGGTGTGATGTTGAATTTGAGAGTGTTAACCTCTAGAGAGCACTAACCAGACAGTCATAACCAGACTTCATACAGTCAGAGTTCACGCCACTACCTCAACATCTCTTACTAACTCTCCTGTGTGACTGTGAGCCGCAGAGGCGAAAGCAATCATGCCCTTCTCAGCCTGTGTGTGAATATGAAGCAGATACTCCTCAGTTTCAATCATGTATTTCAAGAGGAGGAGAGGTATCTTGACCCCATCATACTGTACTAACAGAAGGGCCTGGAGCTCTGCTCTACTGTAATCCTGTTTCAGTTGGAGGATCTTTGGCCCACGCTCAGTGGGGGTCGAGTCTGTCCTTACCGTCCTGAGGGGCTTGGAAAGAGAGAGAGGGCCACTTAGTTGACCTTTGGTCTGACTCCTGCAGACACAGCTGTAGCACAGAGGTTTATCCCCACCCGTCTATAAGGCACGCGACTATATGTCTCCTATACGTCTCCTATATGTCTCCTATATGTCCCAGCATCTCCCTCCTGCCCTGTCCTCCTCCTCCTCCTCCTCTCCTTCTGGTCATTTGTTTTCAGAGGTACGCATATCCAGGCATCTGAGCAGGGCTGAAACCAAACCCTGTTTTGTTAAGTCTCTAAAAGGTAATACGTTTAATGCAGTAATCCGGGCGGCTGTCTGTGTTTTCAGAAGCAAAAAGGGGGACTTCTCTGGGGATTGGTTGTGGCCTGGATTAGCCCCTAATCCCTGGATCTCTTCTTCCCCTCGTCTGACCGTCCAGACTCCCTCTTTTTGGCCTTTCTCCTCCTTCTTTCTGGGCTCTGTCCTGGCTCTGACCTCCCTCTCTATGGGTCTGTGCTGGTTCTCTCTTCCAGGCCTGATCTCCGCTGGTTATCTGGATCTAGGAAGCTACCTTGGCCTCACTGAAAACATGTTGTCTGCTGTGGGAGAGCGAGAGAGGGGGAGACAGGAAGTTATATATGGTAAGTCATGGTACCGGTGCATGGGCAAGGCACACACAGGAATATAGTGAAACATAAATCATCTGGTGTTTGGAGTGCAGCTGGTACGGTCAATTTTGTGTATTCACCATATTTTCCTTTTTCTACTCTAGTCTGTTTTCCTGCCACGACCCAAGTAGTAACTGCTACAATAGTTTCTGTTTGACAGTAATTCAACTGGCTCAACATTTCAAAAAGGCCAAAATGATACAAGCGGAGTATTCAGGGTGTTTCCTGAACATCTCTACTTTAGGCTACATCACAGACCCATTCATCCATTCCTCCTCCACCATGTATCTGCCATGCCTGTGAGCCAAGGTGAGGCATGGTAGATGTTCACTGCCTGGCATGTGAGGTATGGTATAATGGCGTGCCAAATGGCACCCTAGTCCCTATATAGTGCACTACTTTTGAACAGAGCCCATAGGCTTCTGGTCAAAAGGATTGCACTATGTAGTGAATAGGGTGCCATTTGGCACGCCACCATACCATACCTCACATGCCAGGCAGTGAACATCTACCATGCCTCACCTTGGCTCACAGGCATGGCAGATACATGACTGGCTGTGTCACTGTACTGGATGAAGTTCTCAGGGTTTGGAGAGATACACACACAAACACACACGCACCCACGTGCACACACACACGCACAAACACACAGCTAGATCAAAAGACTGGAGAGATGCGGGTTGGTGTTTATTATCATGAATCTTGCCCTGGAGGCAGAACTGAGCGATTTCTGCTAGATGGGCAAGCAGCAAATAAAAAATAGGCTATATGGTAAAAATGTATGACAACATAAATGTGCTTTTCTCTTCATTTAAGGTTAGGGTTAGGCATTACGGTTAGCAGTGTGGTTCGGGTCAGGGTTAAGGTTAGGGTTAGGTTTAGGGCTGCCTCCAGAACAAGATTCATGACAAAAAACGCTAACCTGCTGGAGAGATACTGTACTCTCAGTTATCTCTAATTTAATTGATTGAATGAGTCAGAATAATGACTCGTCAGGTATCCCAACCAGTGTTCATTTGACCCATCTCCTCCTTGCCAAACTACAGTCCCTTTTTTAAGTCCCTCTCTCACTAACTTAACCAGGTGAACAAACATACAAGATAAGACTGCATTTCTTCACTCCCCCTGCGACATCCAATTACCTTACATTCCTCTTAGCTGTTGCTGTATTTGAATCCAAGGAAAACAGAGGAACACTTCTCCTAAACTAAGAAAACATTTTTGCTTCTTCAACAAACATCCATAGCTTCTGTTCATCTCTCTCCAACCCCCCTCTTTACCCTTCTTTCTCTCTCTCTCCACCCCCCCTCTTTACCCTTCTTTCTCTCTCTCTCCAACCCCCCTCTTTACCCTTCTTTCTCTCTCTCTCCAACCCCCCTCTTTACCCTTCTTTCTCTCTCTCTCCAACCCCCTCTTTACCCTTCTTTCTCTCTCTCTCCAACCACCCTCTTTACCCTTCTTTCTCTCCCTCTCCAACCCCCCCTCTTTACCCTTCTTTCTCTCTCTCTCCAACCACCCTCTTTACCCTTCTTTCTCTCCCTCTCCAACCCCCCTCTTTACCCTTCTTTCTCTCTCTCTCCAACCCCCCTCTTTACCCTTCTTTCTCTCTCTCTCCAACCCCCCCTCTTTACCCTTCTTTCTCTCTCTCTCCAACCCCCCCTCTTTACCCTTCTTTCTCTCTCTCTCCAACCCCCCCTCTTTACCCTTCTTTCTCTCTCTCTCCAACCCCCCCTCTTTACCCTTCTTTCTCTCTCTCTCCAACCCCCCCTCTTTACCCTTCTTTCTCTCTCTCTCCAACCCCCTCTTTACCCTTCTTTCTCTCTCTCTCCAACCCCCCTCTTTACCCTTCTTTCTCTCTCTCTCCAACCCCCCCTCTTTACCCTTCTTTCTCTCTCTCTCCAACCCCCCTCTTTACCCTTCTTTCTCTCTCTCTCCAACCCCCCTCTTTACCCTTCTTTCTCTCTCTCTCCAACCACCCTCTTTACCCTTCTTTCTCTCCCTCTACAACCCCCCTCTTTACCCTTCTTTCTCTCTCTCTCCAACCCCCCCTCTTTACCCTTCTTTCTCTCTCTCTCCAACCCCCCTCTTTACCCTTCTTTCTCTCCCTCTCCAACCCCCCTCTTTACCCATCTTTCTCTCTCTCTCCAACCCCCCTCTTTACCCTTCTTTCTCTCCCTCTCCAACCCCCCTCTTTACCCTTCTTTCTATCCCTCTCCAACCCCACTCTTTACCCATCTTTCTCTCCCTCTCCAACCCCCCTCTTTACCCATCTTTCTCTCTCTCTCCAACCCCCCTCTTTACCCTTCTTTCTCTCTCTCTCCACCCCCCCTCTTCACCCTTCTTTCTCTCTCTCTCCAACCCCCCCCTTTACCCTTCTTTCTCTCTCTCCAACCCCCCCTCTTTACCCTTCTTTCTCTCCCTCTCCAACCCCCCTCTTTACCCTTCTTTCTCTCCCTCTCCACCCCCCCTCTTTACCCTTATTTCTCTCCCTCTCTCTCCAACCCCCCCTCTTTACCCTTCTCTCTCTCTCTCCAACCCCCCCTCTTTACCCTTCTTTCTCTCTCTCTCCAACCCCCCCTCTTTACCCTTCTTTCTCTCCCTCTCTCTCCAACCCCCCTCTTTACCCTTCTTTCTCTCCCTCTCTCTCCAACCCCCCTCTTTACCCTTCTTTCTCTCTCTCTCCACCCCCCTCTTTACCCTTCTTTCTCTCCCTCTCCAACCCCCCTCTTTACCCTTCTTTCTCTCTCTCTCTCTCCAACCCCCCCTCTTTACCCTTCTTTCTCTCTCTCTCCAACCCCCCCTCTTTACCCTTCTCTCTCTCTCCAACCCCCCCTCTTTACCCTTCTTTCTCTCTCCAACCCCCCTCTTTACCCTTCTTTCTCTCCCTCTCTCTCCAACCCCCCTCTTTACCCTTCTTTCTCTCCCTCTCTCTCCAACCCCCCTCTTTACCCTTCTTTCTCCCCCTCTCCAACCCCCCTCTTTACCCTTCTTTCTCTCTCTCTCTCTCCAACCCCCCTCTTTACCCTTCTTTCTCTCTCTCTCCAACCCCCCTCTTTACCCTTCTTTCTCTCCCTCTCTCTCCAACCCCCCTCTTTACCCTTCTTTCTCTCCCTCTCCAACCCCCCTCTTTACCCTTCTTTCTCTCTCTCTCCAACCCCCCCTCTTTACCCTTCTTTCTCTCTCTCCCTCTCCAACCCCCCTCTTTACCCTTCTTTCTCTCTCTCTCCAACCCCCCCTCTTTACCCTTCTTTCTCTCTCTCCCTCTCCAACCCCCCTCTTTACCCTTCTTTCTCTCTCTCTCCAACCCCCCTCTTTACCCTTCTTTCTCTCTCTCCCTCTCCAACCCCCCTCTTTACCCTTCTTTCTCTCCCTCTCTCTCCAACCCCCCTCTTTACCCTTCTTTCTCTCCCTCTCTCTCCAACCCCCCTCTTTACCCTTCTTTCTCTCCCTCTCCAACCCCCCTCTTTACCCTTCTTTCTCTCTCTCTCCAAAACCCTCTTTACCCTTCTTTCTCTCTCTCTCCAACCCCCCTCTTTACCCTTCTTTCTCTCTCTCTCCAACCCCCCTCTTTACCCTTCTTTCTCTCTCTCTCCAACCCCCCTCTTTACCCTTCTTTCTCTCTCTCTCTCTCCAACCCCCCCTCTTTACCCTTCTTTCTCTCCCTCTCCAACCCCCCTCTTTACCCTTCTTTCTCTCCCTCTCTCTCCAACCCCCCTCTTTACCCTTCTTTCTCTCCCTCTCCAACCCCCCTCTTTACCCTTCTTTCTCTCTCTCTCCAACTCCCCCTCTTTACCCTTCTTTCTCTCACTCCCTCTCCAACCCCCCTCTTTACCCTTCTTTCTCTCTCTCTCCAACCCCCCTCTTTACCCTTCTTTCTCTCCCTCTCTCTCCAACCCCCCTCTTTACCCTTCTTTCTCTCCCTCTCCAACCCCCCTCTTTACCCTTCTTTCTCTCTCTCTCCAACCCCCCCTCTTTACCCTTCTTTCTCTCCCTCTCTCTCCAACCCCCCTCTTTACCCTTCTTTCTCCCCCTCTCCAACCCCCCTCTTTACCCTTCTTTCTCTCTCTCTCTCTCTCCAACCCCCCTCTTTACCCTTCTTTCTCTCTCTCTCCAACCCCCCTCTTTACCCTTCTTTCTCTCCCTCTCTCTCCAACCCCCCTCTTTACCCTTCTTTCTCTCCCTCTCCAACCCCCCTCTTTACCCTTCTTTCTCTCTCTCTCCAACCCCCCCTCTTTACCCTTCTTTCTCTCTCTCCCTCTCCAACCCCCCTCTTTACCCTTCTTTCTCTCTCTCTCCAACCCCCCCTCTTTACCCTTCTTTCTCTCTCTCCCTCTCCAACCCCCCTCTTTACCCTTCTTTCTCTCTCTCTCCAACCCCCCTCTTTACCCTTCTTTCTCTCTCTCCCTCTCCAACCCCCCTCTTTACCCTTCTTTCTCTCCCTCTCTCTCCAACCCCCCTCTTTACCCTTCTTTCTCTCCCTCTCTCTCCAACCCCCCTCTTTACCCTTCTTTCTCTCCCTCTCCAACCCCCCTCTTTACCCTTCTTTCTCTCTCTCTCCAAAACCCTCTTTACCCTTCTTTCTCTCTCTCTCCAACCCCCCTCTTTACCCTTCTTTCTCTCTCTCTCCAACCCCCCTCTTTACCCTTCTTTCTCTCTCTCTCCAACCCCCCTCTTTACCCTTCTTTCTCTCTCTCTCTCTCCAAACCCCCCTCTTTACCCTTCTTTCTCTCCCTCTCCAACCCCCCTCTTTACCCTTCTTTCTCTCCCTCTCTCTCCAACCCCCCTCTTTACCCTTCTTTCTCTCCCTCTCCAACTCCCCCTCTTTACCCTTCTTTCTCTCACTCCCTCTCCAACCCCCCTCTTTACCCTTCTTTCTCTCTCTCTCCAACCCCCCTCTTTACCCTTCTTTCTCTCCCTCTCTCTCCAACCCCCCTCTTTACCCTTCTTTCTCTCCCTCTCCAACCCCCCTCTTTACCCTTCTTTCTCTCTCTCTCCAACCCCCCCTCTTTACCCTTCTTTCTCTCTCTCCCTCTCCAACCCCCCTCTTTACCCTTCTTTCTCTCTCTCTCCAACCCCCCCTCTTTACCCTTCTTTCTCTCTCTCCCTCTCCAACCCCCCTCTTTACCCTTCTTTCTCTCTCTCTCCAACCCCCCTCTTTACCCTTCTTTCTCTCTCTCCCTCTCCAACCCCCCTCTTTACCCTTCTTTCTCTCCCTCTCTCTCCAACCCCCCTCTTTACCCTTCTTTCTCTCCCTCTCTCTCCAACCCCCCTCTTTACCCTTCTTTCTCTCTCTCCCTCTCCAACCCCCCTCTTTACCCTTCTTTCTCTTTCTCTCTCTCTCCAAAACCCTCTTTACCCTTCTTTCTCTCTCTCTCCAACCCCCCTCTTTACCCTTCTTTCTCTCTCTCTCCAACCCCCCTCTTTACCCTTCTTTCTCTCTCTCTCCAACCCCCCTCTTTACCCTTCTTTCTCTCTCTCTCCACCCCCCTCTTTACCCTTCTTTCTCTCTCTCTCCAACCCCCCTCTTTACCCTTCTTTCTCTCTCTCTCCAACCCCCTCTTTACCCTTCTTTCTCTCTCTCTCCAACCACCCTCTTTACCCTTCTTTCTCTCCCTCTCCAACCCCCCTCTTTACCCTTCTTTCTCTCCCTCTCCAACCCCCCTCTTTACCCTTCTTTCTCTCTCTCTCCAAAACCCTCTTTACCCTTCTTTCTCTCTCTCTCCAACCCCCCTCTTTACCCTTCTTTCTCTCTCTCTCCAACCCCCCTCTTTACCCTTCTTTCTCTCTCTCTCCAACCCCCCTCTTTACCCTTCTTTCTCTCTCTCTCCACCCCCCTCTTTACCCTTCTTTCTCTCTCTCTCCAACCCCCCTCTTTACCCTTCTTTCTCTCTCTCTCTCCAACCCCCTCTTTACCCTTCTTTCTCTCTCTCTCCAACCACCCTCTTTACCCTTCTTTCTCTCCCTCTCCAACCCCCCTCTTTACCCTTCTTTCTCTCTCTCTCCAACCCCCCTCTTTACCCTTCTTTCTCTCTCTCTCCAACCCCCCCTCTTTACCCTTCTTTCGCTCTCTCTCCAACCCCCCCTCTTTACCCTTCTTTCTCTCTCTCTCCAACCCCCCCTCTTTACTCTTCTTTCTCTCTCTCTCCAACCCCCCCTCTTTACCCTTCTTTCTCTCTCTCTCCAACCCCCCCTCTTTACCCTTCTTTCTCTCTCTCTCCAACCCCCCCTCTTTACCCTTCTTTCTCTCTCTCTCCAACCCCCCTCTTTACCCTTCTTTCTCTCCCTCTCTCTCCAACCCCCTCTTTACCCTTCTTTCTCTCTCTCTCCAACCCCCCTCTTTACCCTTCTTTCTCTCTCTCTCCAACCCCCCCTCTTTACCCTTCTTTCTCTCTCTCTCCAACCCCCCTCTTTACCCTTCTTTCTCTCTCTCTCCAACCCCCCTCTTTACCCTTCTTTCTCTCTCTCTCCAACCACCCTCTTTACCCTTCTTTCTCTCCCTCTACAACCCCCCTCTTTACCCTTCTTTCTCTCTCTCTCCAACCCCCCCTCTTTACCCTTCTTTCTCTCTCTCTCCAACCCCCCTCTTTACCCTTCTTTCTCTCCCTCTCCAACCCCCCTCTTTACCCATCTTTCTCTCTCTCTCCAACCCCCCTCTTTACCCTTCTTTCTCTCCCTCTCCAACCCCCCTCTTTACCCTTCTTTCTATCCCTCTCCAACCCCACTCTTTACCCATCTTTCTCTCCCTCTCCAACCCCCCTCTTTACCCATCTTTCTCTCTCTCTCCAACCCCCCTCTTTACCCTTCTTTCTCTCTCTCTCCACCCCCCCTCTTCACCCTTCTTTCTCTCTCTCTCCAACCCCCCCCTTTACCCTTCTTTCTCTCTCTCCAACCCCCTCTCTTTACCCTTCTTTCTCTCCCTCTCCAACCCCCCTCTTTACCCTTCTTTCTCTCCCTCTCCACCCCCCCTCTTTACCCTTCTTTCTCTCCCTCTCTCTCCAACCCCCCCTCTTTACCCTTCTTTCTCTCCCTCTCCAACCCCCCCTCTTTACCCTTCTTTCTCTCCCTCTCCAACCCCCCCTCTTTACCCTTCTCTCTCTCTCTCCAACCCCCCCTCTTTACCCTTCTTTCTCTCTCTCTCCAACCCCCCTCTTTACCCTTCTTTCTCTCTCTCTCCAACCCCCCCTCTTTACCCTTCTTTCTCTCTCTCTCCAACCCCCCCTCTTTACCCTTCTTTCTCTCTCTCTCCAACCCCCCCTCTTTACTCTTCTTTCTCTCTCTCTCCAACCCCCCCTCTTTACCCTTCTTTCTCTCTCTCTCCAACCCCCCCTCTTTACCCTTCTTTCTCTCTCTCTCCAACCCCCCCTCTTTACCCTTCTTTCTCTCTCTCTCCAACCCCCCTCTTTACCCTTCTTCCTCTCCCTCTCTCTCCAACCCCCTCTTTACCCTTCTTTCTCTCTCTCTCCAACCCCCCTCTTTACCCTTCTTTCTCTCTCTCTCCAACCCCCCCTCTTTACCCTTCTTTCTCTCCCTCTCCAACCCCCCTCTTTACCCATCTTTCTCTCTCTCTCCAACCCCCCTCTTTACCCTTCTTTCTCTCTCTCTCCACCCCCCCTCTTCACCCTTCTTTCTCTCCCTCTCCAACCCCCCTCTTTACCCTTCTTTCTCTCCCTCTCCACCCCCCCTCTTTACCCTTCTTTCTCTCCCTCTCTCTCCAACCCCCCCTCTTTACCCTTCTTTCTCTCCCTCTCCAACCCCCCCTCTTTACCCTTCTTTCTCTCCCTCTCCAACCCCCCCTCTTTACCCTTCTCTCTCTCTCTCCAACCCCCCCTCTTTACCCTTCTTTCTCTCTCTCTCCAACCCCCCCTCTTTACCCTTCTTTCTCTCCCTCTCTCTCCAACCCCCCTCTTTACCCTTCTTTCTCTCCCTCTCTCTCCAACCCCCCTCTTTACCCTTCTTTCTCTCTCTCTCTCTCCAACCCCCCCTCTTTACCCTTCTTTCTCTCTCTCTCCAACCCCCCCTCTTTACCCTTCTCTCTCTCTCCAACCCCCCCTCTTTACCCTTCTTTCTCTCCCTCTCTCTCCAACCCCCCTCTTTACCCTTCTTTCTCTCCCTCTCCAACCCCCCCTCTTTACCCTTCTTTCTCTCCCTCTCCAACCCCCCTCTTTACCCTTCTTTCTCTCCCTCTCCAACCCCCCTCTTTACCCTTCTTTCTCTCTCTCTCCAACCCCCCTCTTTACCCTTCTTTCTCTCCCTCTCTCTCCAACCCCCCTCTTTACCCTTCTTTCTCTCCCTCTCCAACCCCCCTCTTTACCCTTCTTTCTCTCTCTCTCCAACCCCCCCTCTTTACCCTTCTTTCTCTCTCTCCCTCTCCAACCCCCCTCTTTACCCTTCTTTCTCTCTCTCTCCAACCCCCCCTCTTTACCCTTCTTTCTCTCTCTCCCTCTCCAACCCCCCTCTTTACCCTTCTTTCTCTCTCTCTCCAACCCCCCTCTTTACCCTTCTTTCTCTCTCTCCCTCTCCAACCCCCCTCTTTACCCTTCTTTCTCTCTCTCTCCAAGCCCCCTCTTTACCCTTCTTTCTCTCCCTCTCTCTCCAACCCCCCTCTTTACCCTTCTTTCTCTCCCTCTCTCTCCAACCCCCCTCTTTACCCTTCTTTCTCTCTCTCCCTCTCCAACCCCCCTCTTTACCCTTCTTTCTCTCTCTCTCCAAAACCCTCTTTACCCTTCTTTCTCTCTCTCTCCAACCCCCCTCTTTACCCTTCTTTCTCTCTCTCTCTCCAACCCCCCTCTTTACCCTTCTTTCTCTCTCTCTCCAACCCCCCTCTTTACCCTTCTTTCTCTCTCTCTCCACCCCCCTCTTTACCCTTCTTTCTCTCTCTCTCCAACCCCCCTCTTTACCCTTCTTTCTCTCTCTCTCCACCCCCCTCTTTACCCTTCTTTCTCTCTCTCTCCACCCCCCTCTTTACCCTTCTTTCTCTCCCTCTCCAACCCCCCTCTTTACCCTTCTTTCTCTCTCTCTCTCTCCAACCCCCCCCTCTCTACCCTTCTTTCTCTCTCTCTCCAACCCCCCTCTTTACCCTTCTTTCTCTCTCTCTCTCTCTCCAACCCCCCCTCTTTACCCTTCTTTCTCTTTCTCTCCAACCCCCCTCTTTACCCTTCTTTCTCTCTCTCTCCAACCCCCCTCTTTACCCTTCTTTCTCTCTCTCTCCAACCCCCCCTCTTTACCCTTCTTTCTCTCTCTCTCCACCCCCCCTCTTTACCCTTCTTTCTCTCTCTCTCCACCCCCCCTCTTTACCCTTCTTTCTATCTCTCTCCAACCCCCCCTCTTTACCCTTCTTTCTATCTCTCTCCAACCCCCCCTCTTTACCCTTCTTTCTCTCTCTCTCCACCCCCCCTCTTTACCCTTCTTTCTCTCTCTCTCCAACCCCCCCTCTTTACCCTTCTTTCTCTCTCTCTCCACCCCCCCTCTTTACCCTTCTTTCTATCTCTCTCCAACCCCCCCTCTTTACCCTTCTTTCTCTCTCTCTCCACCCCCCCTCTTTACCCTTCTTTCTATCTCTCTCCAACCCCCCCTCTTTACCCTTCTTTCTCTCTCTCTCCACCCCCCCTCTTTACCCTTCTTTCTATCTCTCTCCAACCCCCCTCTTTACCCTTCTTTCTCCCTCTCTCTCCAACCCCCTCTTTACCCTTCTTTCTCTCTCTCTCCAACCCCCCTCTTTACCCTTCTTTCTCTCTCTCTCCAACCCCCCCTCTTTACCCTTCTTTCTCTCTCTCTCCAACCCCCCTCTTTACCCTTCTTTCTCTCTCTCTCCAACCCCCCTCTTTACCCTTCTTTCTCTCTCTCTCCAACCACCCTCTTTACCCTTCTTTCTCTCCCTCTACAACCCCCCTCTTTACCCTTCTTTCTCTCTCTCTCCAACCCCGCCTCTTTACCCTTCTTTCTCTCTCTCTCCAACCCCCCTCTTTACCCTTCTTTCTCTCCCTCTCCAACCCCCCTCTTTACCCATCTTTCTCTCTCTCTCCAACCCCCCTCTTTACCCTTCTTTCTCTCTCTCTCCAACCCCCCTCTTTACCCTTCTTTCTCCCTCTCTCTCCAACCCCCTCTTTACCCTTCTTTCTCTCTCTCTCCAACCCCACTCTTTACCCATCTTTCTCTCCCTCTCCAACCCCCCTCTTTACCCATCTTTCTCTCTCTCTCCAACCCCCCTCTTTACCCTTCTTTCTCTCTCTCTCCACCCCCCCTCTTCACCCTTCTTTCTCTCTCTCTCCAACCCCCCCCATTTACCCTTCTTTCTCTCTCTCCAACCCCCTCTCTTTACCCTTCTTTCTCTCCCTCTCCAACCCCCCTCTTTACCCTTCTTTCTCTCCCTCTCCACCCCCCCTCTTTACCCTTCTTTCTCTCCCTCTCTCTCCAACCCCCCCTCTTTACCCTTCTTTCTCTCCCTCTCCAACCCCCCCTCTTTACCCTTCTTTCTCTCCCTCTCCAACCCCCCCTCTTTACCCTTCTCTCTCTCTCTCCAACCCCCCCTCTTTACCCTTCTTTCTCTCTCTCTCCAACCCCCCTCTTTACCCTTCTTTCTCTCTCTCTCCAACCCCCCCTCTTTACCCTTCTTTCTCTCTCTCTCCAACCCCCCCTCTTTACCCTTCTTTCTCTCTCTCTCCAACCCCCTCTTTACCCTTCTTTCTCTCTCTCTCCAACCCCCCTCTTTACCCTTCTTTCTCTCTCTCTCCAACCCCCCCTCTTTACCCTTCTTTCTCTCTCTCTCCAACCCCCCTCTTTACCCTTCTTTCTCTCTCTCTCCAACCCCCCTCTTTACCCTTCTTTCTCTCTCTCTCCAACCACCCTCTTTACCCTTCTTTCTCTCCCTCTACAACCCCCCTCTTTACCCTTCTTTCTCTCTCTCTCCAACCCCGCCTCTTTACCCTTCTTTCTCTCTCTCTCCAACCCCCCTCTTTACCCTTCTTTCTCTCCCTCTCCAACCCCCCTCTTTACCCATCTTTCTCTCTCTCTCCAACCCCCCTCTTTACCCTTCTTTCTCTCTCTCTCCAACCCCCCTCTTTACCCTTCTTTCTCCCTCTCTCTCCAACCCCCTCTTTACCCTTCTTTCTCTCTCTCTCCAACCCCACTCTTTACCCATCTTTCTCTCCCTCTCCAACCCCCCTCTTTACCCATCTTTCTCTCTCTCTCCAACCCCCCTCTTTACCCTTCTTTCTCTCTCTCTCCACCCCCCCTCTTCACCCTTCTTTCTCTCTCTCTCCAACCCCCCCCATTTACCCTTCTTTCTCTCTCTCCAACCCCCTCTCTTTACCCTTCTTTCTCTCCCTCTCCAACCCCCCTCTTTACCCTTCTTTCTCTCCCTCTCCACCCCCCCTCTTTACCCTTCTTTCTCTCCCTCTCTCTCCAACCCCCCCTCTTTACCCTTCTTTCTCTCCCTCTCCAACCCCCCCTCTTTACCCTTCTTTCTCTCCCTCTCCAACCCCCCCTCTTTACCCTTCTCTCTCTCTCTCCAACCCCCCCTCTTTACCCTTCTTTCTCTCTCTCTCCAACCCCCCTCTTTACCCTTCTTTCTCTCTCTCTCCAACCCCCCCTCTTTACCCTTCTTTCTCTCTCTCTCCAACCCCCCCTCTTTACCCTTCTTTCTCTCTCTCTCCAACCCCCCCTCTTTACTCTTCTTTCTCTCTCTCTCCAACCCCCCCTCTTTACCCTTCTTTCTCTCTCTCTCTCCAACCCCCCCTCTTTACCCTTCTTTCTCTCTCTCTCCAACCCCCCCTCTTTACCCTTCTTTCTCTCTCTCTCCAACCCCCCTCTTTACCCTTCTTTCTCTCCCTCTCTCTCCAACCCCCTCTTTACCCTTCTTTCTCTCTCTCTCCAACCCCCCTCTTTACCCTTCTTTCTCTCTCTCTCCAACCCCCCCTCTTTACCCTTCTTTCTCTCTCTCTCCAACCCCCCTCTTTACCCTTCTTTCTCTCTCTCTCCAACCCCCCTCTTTACCCTTCTTTCTCTCTCTCTCCAACCACCCTCTTTACCCTTCTTTCTCTCCCTCTACAACCCCCCTCTTTACCCTTCTTTCTCTCTCTCTCCAACCCCCCCTCTTTACCCTTCTTTCTCTCTCTCTCCAACCCCCCTCTTTACCCTTCTTTCTCTCCCTCTCCAACCCCCCTCTTTACCCATCTTTCTCTCTCTCTCCAACCCCCCTCTTTACCCTTCTTTCTCTCCCTCTCCAACCCCCCTCTTTACCCTTCTTTCTATCCCTCTCCAACCCCACTCTTTACCCATCTTTCTCTCCCTCTCCAACCCCCCTCTTTACCCATCTTTCTCTCCCTCTCCAACCCCCCTCTTTACCCTTCTTTCTCTCTCTCTCCACCCCCCCTCTTCACCCTTCTTTCTCTCTCTCTCCAACCCCCCCCTTTACCCTTCTTTCTCTCTCTCCAACCCCCTCTCTTTACCCTTCTTTCTCTCCCTCTCCAACCCCCCTCTTTACCCTTCTTTCTCTCCCTCTCCACCCCCCCTCTTTACCCTTCTTTCTCTCCCTCTCTCTCCAACCCCCCCTCTTTACCCTTCTTTCTCTCCCTCTCCAACCCCCCCTCTTTACCCTTCTTTCTCTCCCTCTCCAACCCCCCCTCTTTACCCTTCTCTCTCTCTCTCCAACCCCCCCTCTTTACCCTTCTTTCTCTCTCTCTCCAACCCCCCCTCTTTACCCTTCTTTCTCTCCCTCTCTCTCCAACCCCCCTCTTTACCCTTCTTTCTCTCCCTCTCTCTCCAACCCCCCTCTTTACCCTTCTTTCTCTCCCTCTCCAACCCCCCTCTTTACCCTTCTTTCTCTCTCTCTCTCTCCAACCCCCCCTCTTTACCCTTCTTTCTCTCTCTCTCCAACCCCCCCTCTTTACCCTTCTCTCTCTCTCCAACCCCCCCTCTTTACCCTTCTTTCTCTCCCTCTCTCTCCAACCCCCCTCTTTACCCTTCTTTCTCTCCCTCTCCAACCCCCCTCTTTACCCTTCTTTCTCTCTCTCTCTCTCCAACCCCCCCTCTTTACCCTTCTTTCTCTCCCTCTCCAACCCCCCTCTTTACCCTTCTTTCTCTCCCTCTCCAACCCCCCTCTTTACCCTTCTTTCTCTCTCTCTCCAACCCCCCCTCTTTACCCTTCTTTCTCTCTCTCCCTCTCCAACCCCCCTCTTTACCCTTCTTTCTCTCTCTCTTCAACCCCCCTCTTTACCCTTCTTTCTCTCCCTCTCTCTCCAACCCCCCTCTTTACCCTTCTTTCTCTCCCTCTCCAACCCCCCTCTTTACCCTTCTTTCTCTCTCTCTCCAACCCCCCCTCTTTACCCTTCTTTCTCTCTCTCCCTCTCCAACCCCCCTCTTTACCCTTCTTTCTCTCTCTCTCCAACCCCCCCTCTTTACCCTTCTTTCTCTCTCTCCCTCTCCAACCCCCCTCTTTACCCTTCTTTCTCTCTCTCTCCAACCCCCCTCTTTACCCTTCTTTCTCTCTCTCCCTCTCCAACCCCCCTCTTTACCCTTCTTTCTCTCTCTCTCCAAGCCCCCTCTTTACCCTTCTTTCTCTCCCTCTCTCTCCAACCCCCCTCTTTACCCTTCTTTCTCTCCCTCTCTCTCCAACCCCCCTCTTTACCCTTCTTTCTCTCTCTCCCTCTCCAACCCCCCTCTTTACCCTTCTTTCTCTCTCTCTCCAAAACCCTCTTTACCCTTCTTTCTCTCTCTCTCCAACCCCCCTCTTTACCCTTCTTTCTCTCTCTCTCTCCAACCCCCCTCTTTACCCTTCTTTCTCTCTCTCTCCAACCCCCCTCTTTACCCTTCTTTCTCTCTCTCTCCACCCCCCTCTTTACCCTTCTTTCTCTCTCTCTCCACCCCCCTCTTTACCCTTCTTTCTCTCCCTCTCCAACCCCTCTTTACCCTTCTTTCTCTCTCTCTCTCTCCAACCCCCCCTCTCTACCCTTCTTTCTCTCTCTCTCCAACCCCCCTCTTTACCCTTCTTTCTCTCTCTCTCTCTCTCCAACCCCCCCTCTTTACCCTTCTTTCTCTTTCTCTCCAACCCCCCTCTTTACCCTTCTTTCTCTCTCTCTCCAACCCCCCTCTTTACCCTTCTTTCTCTCTCTCTCCAACCCCCCCTCTTTACCCTTCTTTCTCTCTCTCTCCACCCCCCCTCTTTACCCTTCTTTCTATCTCTCTCCAACCCCCCCTCTTTACCCTTCTTTCTCTCCCTCTCCAACCCTCCCTCTTTACCCTTCTTTCTCTCCCTCTCCAACCCCCCTCTTTACCCTTCTTTCTCTCTCTCTCTCTCCAACCCCCTCTTTACCATTCTTTCTCTCTCTCTCCAACCCCCCTCTTTATCCTTCTTTCTCTCTCTCTCTCCAACCCCCCTCTTTACCCTTCTCTCTCTCTCTCTCCAACCCCCCCTCTTTACCCTTCTCTCTCTCTCTCCAACCCCCCCTCTTTACCCTTCTCTCTCTCTCTCTCTCCAATCCCCTCTTTACCCTTCTTTCTCTCTCTCTCCAACCCCCCCTCTTTACCCTTCTTTCTCTCTCTCTCCAACCCCCTCTTTACCCTTCTTTCTCTCTCTCTCCAACCCCCCTCTTTACCCTTCTTTCTCTCTCTCTCTCTCCAACCCCCCTCTTTACCCTTCTTTCTCTCTCTCTCCACCCCCCCTCTTTACCCTTCTCTCTCTCCAACCCCCCTCTTTACCCTTCTTTCTCTCTCTCTCCAACCCCCCTCTTTACCCTTCTTTCTCTCTCTCTCTCTCCAACCCCCCTCTTTACCCTTCTCTCTCTCCAACCCCCCTCTTTACCCTTCTTTCTCTCTCTCTATCTCCAACCCCCCTCTTTACCCTTCTTTCTCTCTCTCTCCAACCCCCCTCTTTACCCTTCTTTCTCTCTCTCTCTCCACCCCCACTCTTTACCCTTCTTTCTCTCTCTCCAACCCCCCCTCTTTACCCTTCTTTCTCTCTCTCTCCAACCCCCCCTCTTTACCCTTCTTTCTCTCCCTCTCTCTCCAACCCCCCTCTTTACCCTTCTTTCTCTCCCTCTCTCTCCAACCCCCCTCTTTACCCTTCTTTCTCTCCCTCTCCAACCCCCCTCTTTACCCTTCTTTCTCTCTCTCTCTCTCCAACCCCCCCTCTTTACCCTTCTTTCTCTCTCTCTCCAACCCCCCCTCTTTACCCTTCTCTCTCTCTCCAACCCCCCCTCTTTACCCTTCTTTCTCTCCCTCTCTCTCCAACCCCCCTCTTTACCCTTCTTTCTCTCCCTCTCCAACCCCCCTCTTTACCCTTCTTTCTCTCTCTCTCTCTCCAACCCCCCCTCTTTACCCTTCTTTCTCTCCCTCTCCAACCCCCCTCTTTACCCTTCTTTCTCTCCCTCTCCAACCCCCCTCTTTACCCTTCTTTCTCTCTCTCTCCAACCCCCCCTCTTTACCCTTCTTTCTCTCTCTCCCTCTCCAACCCCCCTCTTTACCCTTCTTTCTCTCTCTCTTCAACCCCCCTCTTTACCCTTCTTTCTCTCCCTCTCTCTCCAACCCCCCTCTTTACCCTTCTTTCTCTCCCTCTCCAACCCCCCTCTTTACCCTTCTTTCTCTCTCTCTCCAACCCCCCCTCTTTACCCTTCTTTCTCTCTCTCCCTCTCCAACCCCCCTCTTTACCCTTCTTTCTCTCTCTCTCCAACCCCCCCTCTTTACCCTTCTTTCTCTCTCTCCCTCTCCAACCCCCCTCTTTACCCTTCTTTCTCTCTCTCTCCAACCCCCCTCTTTACCCTTCTTTCTCTCTCTCCCTCTCCAACCCCCCTCTTTACCCTTCTTTCTCTCTCTCTCCAAGCCCCCTCTTTACCCTTCTTTCTCTCCCTCTCTCTCCAACCCCCCTCTTTACCCTTCTTTCTCTCCCTCTCTCTCCAACCCCCCTCTTTACCCTTCTTTCTCTCTCTCCCTCTCCAACCCCCCTCTTTACCCTTCTTTCTCTCTCTCTCCAAAACCCTCTTTACCCTTCTTTCTCTCTCTCTCCAACCCCCCTCTTTACCCTTCTTTCTCTCTCTCTCTCCAACCCCCCTCTTTACCCTTCTTTCTCTCTCTCTCCAACCCCCCTCTTTACCCTTCTTTCTCTCTCTCTCCACCCCCCTCTTTACCCTTCTTTCTCTCTCTCTCCACCCCCCTCTTTACCCTTCTTTCTCTCCCTCTCCAACCCCTCTTTACCCTTCTTTCTCTCTCTCTCTCTCCAACCCCCCCTCTCTACCCTTCTTTCTCTCTCTCTCCAACCCCCCTCTTTACCCTTCTTTCTCTCTCTCTCTCTCTCCAACCCCCCCTCTTTACCCTTCTTTCTCTTTCTCTCCAACCCCCCTCTTTACCCTTCTTTCTCTCTCTCTCCAACCCCCCTCTTTACCCTTCTTTCTCTCTCTCTCCAACCCCCCCTCTTTACCCTTCTTTCTCTCTCTCTCCACCCCCCCTCTTTACCCTTCTTTCTATCTCTCTCCAACCCCCCCTCTTTACCCTTCTTTCTCTCCCTCTCCAACCCTCCCTCTTTACCCTTCTTTCTCTCCCTCTCCAACCCCCCTCTTTACCCTTCTTTCTCTCTCTCTCTCTCCAACCCCCTCTTTACCATTCTTTCTCTCTCTCTCCAACCCCCCTCTTTATCCTTCTTTCTCTCTCTCTCTCCAACCCCCCTCTTTACCCTTCTCTCTCTCTCTCTCCAACCCCCCCTCTTTACCCTTCTCTCTCTCTCTCCAACCCCCCCTCTTTACCCTTCTCTCTCTCTCTCTCTCCAATCCCCTCTTTACCCTTCTTTCTCTCTCTCTCCAACCCCCCCTCTTTACCCTTCTTTCTCTCTCTCTCCAACCCCCTCTTTACCCTTCTTTCTCTCTCTCTCCAACCCCCCTCTTTACCCTTCTTTCTCTCTCTCTCTCTCCAACCCCCCTCTTTACCCTTCTTTCTCTCTCTCTCCACCCCCCCTCTTTACCCTTCTCTCTCTCCAACCCCCCTCTTTACCCTTCTTTCTCTCTCTCTCCAACCCCCCTCTTTACCCTTCTTTCTCTCTCTCTCTCTCCAACCCCCCTCTTTACCCTTCTCTCTCTCCAACCCCCCTCTTTACCCTTCTTTCTCTCTCTCTATCTCCAACCCCCCTCTTTACCCTTCTTTCTCTCTCTCTCCAACCCCCCCTCTTTACCCTTCTCTCTCTCCAACCCCCCTCTTTACCCTTCTCTCTCTCTCTCCAACCCCCCTCTTTACCCTTCTTTCTCTCTCTCTCTCCACCCCCACTCTTTACCCTTCTTTCTCTCTCTCTCTCCAACCCCCCTCTTTACCCTTCTTTCTCTCTCTCTCCACCCCCACTCTTTACCCTTCTTTCTCTCTCTCTCCAACCCCCTCTTTATCCTTCTTTCTCTCTCTCTCTCTCCAACCCCCCTCTTTACCCTTCTCTCTCTCTCTCTCCAACCCCCCTCTTTACCCTTCTTTCTCTCTCTCTCTCCACCCCCACTCTTTACCCTTCTTTCTCTCTCTCCAACCCCCCCTCTTTACTCTTCTCTCTCTCTCTACCCCCCCCACACACCCCTTTACCCTTCTTTCTCTTTCCAACCCGTACTGGGAGTTCACACCTCTTAAATTTACATTTTCCTGGTTGCGTCAATCAAAGATTGTGGATAAATGTAGATAGTTCTGTCTCTGCCAAAGGGATCACATGGGAGGAATGTGGGGCACAGGTACAATTGGCCAGGGTTAAAATAAAGGGATCGCATTGGATAAGGCCAACTTGTAAGGAATACCTCATCATCAGATTCAGATTTGAGGTGTTTGCTCGGTCATTTGGGTCCAATATGGTAAGTAAGCCCGGCGCCTGGCCAAAACTGAAAACCAAAAATCTATAGAGGCATGTGATGGTTTAAACAGGTCTACTGAATAGATCAATTAGACCTGCCTGGTGTTGCAAGCTAAGCACCAAGAGCACATTGCTATTGAGTAACAAACATGTTACCGCAGAGCCTACTCTCTCCATTGATCTGCCTGATTCATCTAGTGTTTCATAGCTGTGAAGCTAACAAGCTCTCCAATCAATTATATTGGCTGATCTCCCTAATGAGGTCAGAGTAATGACACCTCTGTTTTAAGTAGTGTTGCTACCCTTGACATTTGGAGAGGCTGCATCATTAATGTGTTGATATGTCAGTTAGTGGGTCCCCCTATGCAACAGTGTAATAACAGAGGTGCCTTTGCTATTATAAACTGATTACATACGTAATTAGAGTAGTAAAACTAAATGTTTTGTCATACCGGTGGTATATAGTCTGATATACCATGGCTTTCAGCCAATCAGCATTCAGGGCTTGAACCACCCAGTTTATAATGAATATAATTTGTGGACAATATTGTTGATCTGATAAGACCTAAGCATAGACCTGTTATATATTGCAACACAGGCAATCCTAAAATATACTGCAGGCCAGATTATGTTTCATGACAAATGATCTATGGACAGACCCAATACACTTTTCCCACAATAACATATGTGCATGTTAGGCTAACGTTAGGCTACAGGACCATAGAACGGTATACATAGGCAGCATACATAGTTCCAGATATAAAATATGATTACTTGATTGTGAATAGACAGTTAGGTAACATTAAACAATTTAAACAAAACAAAAAACTTTTCTCCGTACTTTACTTTCATTTGACACAGTGAGTCTATGGATATTTGAGAGATTACATTTATAGAAGGTTAATGAATAGCCTTCATACTTATTAAACAAATAACGTTAGCCGAACGAAATGGTCAACTGCATAAGCAAAACAAAAAGTAGAGCGCAAAGAAAAACTTACCTGGGCAAGTATGCTAAGAGACATTGACACAGATAGGACACGATTAAATGCCAGTAGTTTTTTATGATAACCCACAAAATCCGTATTTATACTTCAAAATGTATCATAAAGTACTGTGACTTCTCGTAGCCGGTCTCGTAGCTGCAAAACGCGGCTAGTGCGGTCAGCTTCAACAGAGTATCGGTGAACAAGAGGGCGGGCAAGTCAAAAACTGACGAGGCCATCGTCGAATCAGCAGCAGGGAACATGCAAGGGGAATATACTGTATGAACGAGCAAGCTTCTCTAACTGCAAGACATATTCCAAAATATAGCCCCAATGAGCAAAGGTTTTTAAGGGTTCGTTTACAGTATGATTAATCTTTATATGTCCCATCATATAGGAAAGACACCTGTACACCTGAAGCTGTAGTGGGCAGGCTACATCTGCCAAAACGAGTTATCAATTGACCTGCCTATACTTACCGTTTAAAACCCTCAGGTCTCACAAGCCTGATGTAAAATTAAACCATTCTGCCCATAAACCTGTCTCTATCCTCAGTCTGTGACGTTTTAAACACCAACAGATTAATGTATTTATAGATTATATGATTTATTTCTTTAATTCTTCAATTTTCATGGCACAGAGTAATGAAACTGATTTCCAATATCTCTTTAGAAAGCACCACAGAGGCATCCAAAGCCCATTTTTTAATTTATTTGATTTGATTTATTTCACCTTTATTTAACCAGGTAGGCCAGTTGAGAACAAGTTCTCATTTACAACTGCGACCTGGCCAAGATAAAGCAAAGCAGTGCGACAAAAACAACAACACAGAGTTACACATAAACAAGCGTACAGTCAATAACACAAAATAAAAGAAAAATAGAAAAAATCTATGTACAGTGTGTGCTGACCTGTTCAACGGGATACTACATCCTTATCAACAGGAAGTATCCTGAGATGGTCTTCAAAGCATTTCATGTCCTGGCTGCTAAATAGTTAAAATTCCCAGCTTCTGGCAAGGCTGTTACAGTGATGATGACACCCCCTCTTCATGTTTTACCACTTCCCCAACAACACACCCACACACAGATACACACACACAAACACACAAACACACATACCACACACACACACACCAACTCCGCACAACTGTTAAAACCAAGCCAACACCCTTCCTCATCTTATCACTGACTGCAAGGGAACATCCACTCACAAACTATCTTTTTTTATTTCGTCCGCTGTTGATACAGTACCAAAAAGTTTAGCACGTCAGCAGTCAAGTTTCAACATATTAGACAAGAAGCAAAGTGTCACCTGTGATGTGGCTGGTGACACATTTTCCCTTTAATAGTACCCCCTCGGTGCTGATCTATGGTCAGTTTTGCTTTTCACCTCCACATGTTTGTGGTAGTAGTCCTGAAGAACAATAAGCTGATTCTAGATCTGTTCTTAGCAACAATGTCTACCTCAAGCCTTCACTGAGGTGTATGCCCGGCCATTGTGAAACAGATTCCTGTAGAGCAGGGCATGTGAGGATGGCGGGGCTGTATATGGTCTGTGTTGTATTCTACTCTTGATGCCTTGGTACTTTAAAAATATATATATATTTCAGCCCAGAGTAGGGTCAGTGCAAGTCTGGCTGACACCCAACTCGAAGTCCTCCTGACTGCGCAGTGATCACGTGAGTCACGTCAACCAGGCTAGGTCAATGCCATATCGATATTATGATCTTGGGACATTGTTCACTGCCGTTACATCAGCAATTTCAAGCCAACCGATTCGCCTTTCCAATCTGGTTTAACATGGAATGGATGAAGGCATAGCATCAGGCAACTTCTTTGTCTTTTATCGCTATCTCACGCTTTTCAGCTCCCTCTCTCCATCTCCCTCTCAATTCAATTCAATTCAAGGGGCTTTATTGGCATGGGAAACATATGTTAACATTGCCAAAGCAAGTGAGGTAGATAATATACAAAAGTGAAATAAACAATAAAAATTAACAGTAAACATTTAACATACAGAAGTTTCAAAAGAATAAAGACATTACAAATGTCATATTATGTATATATACAGTGTTGTAACGATGTACAAATGGTTAATGTACAAAAGGGAAAATAAATAAGCATAAATATGGGTTGTATTTACAATGGTGTTTGTTCTTCACTGGTTGACCTTTTCTTGTGGCAGCAGGTCACAAATCTTGCTGCGGTGATGGCACACTGTGGTATTTCACCCAGTAGATATGGGAGTTTATCAAAATTGGGTTTGTTTTCGAATTCTTTGTGGATCTGTGTAATCTGAGGGAAATATGTGTCTCTAATATGGTCATACATTGGGCAGGAGGTTAGGAAGTGCAGCTCAGTTTCCACCTCATTTTGTGGGCAGTGTGCACATAGCCTGTCTTCTCTTGAGAGCCATGTCTGCCTACGGCGGCCTTTCTCAATAGCAAGGCTATGCTCACTGAGTCTGTACATAGTCAAAGCTTTCCTTAAGTTCGGGTCAGTCACAGTGGTCAGGTATTCTGCCACTGTGTACTCTCTGTTTAGGGCCAAATAGCATTCTAGTTTGCTCTGTTTTTTTGTTAATTCTTTCCAATGTGTCAAGTAATAATTTTTTTGTTTTCTCATGATTTGGTTGTGTCTAATTGTGTTGCTGTCCTGGGGTTCTGTGGAGTCTGTTTGTGTTTGTGAACAGAGCCCCAGGACCAGCTTGCTTAGGGGGCTCTTCTCCAGGTTCATCATTCTGTAGGTGATAGCTTTGTTATGGAAGGTTTGGGAATCGCTTCCTTTTAGGTGGTTGTAGAATTTAACGGCTCCCTTTCTCCTGGGGCGGCAGGTGGTTAGAGCGTTGGGCCAGTAACCAAAAGGTTGCTAGATTGAATCCCCGAGCTGACAAGGTAAAAATCAGTCGTTCTGCCCCTGAACAAGGCAGTTAACCCACTGTTCCTATGCCGTCATTGTAAATAAGAATTTGTTCTTAACTGATTTGCCAAGTTAAATACAGGTCAAATAAAATTTAAAAAACTATCCCTCTCACTCTCTCCATCACCTTCTCCCTCTATCCATCTCAGTATCCTCCACCTCTCAGTCCCTCTCTCCATCTCTCTCTCCATTTCAATCTCCCTCTCTCTCTCCATCTCCTTCTCCCTATCCTCCACCTCACCCTCTCCATCTCTTCATCTTTACATCTCCCTCTCCAGCTCCCTCTCTCTGTCTCTTCATCTTTACATCTCCCTCTCCAGCTCCCTCTCTCCATCTTCTTCTCCATCTCTCTCTGCATCTCCCTTTCCACCTCCCTCTCCTCATCTACCTATCTCCATCTCCCTTTCTCCATCTCTTCATCTTTACATCTCCCTCTCCAGCTCCCTCTCTCCATCTTCTTCTCCATCTCTCTCTGCATCTCCCTTTCCACCTCCCTCTCCTCATCTACCTCTCTCCATCTCCCTTTCTCCATCTTCCTCTCTCCACCTCCCTCTCCTCATCTACCTCTCTCCATCTCCCTCCCTCCATCTCCCTCTCTCCATCTTCTTCTCCATCTCCCTCTTTCCATCTCCCTCTCCATCTCCCTCTCTCCATCTCCCTTTCTCATCTTCCTCTCTCCACCTCCCTCTCCTCATCTACCTCTCTCCATCTCCCTCCCATCTCCATCTCTCCATCTTCTTATACTGTATATCTCCCTCTTTGCATCTCCCTTTCCATCTCTCTCTCTCCATCTCTGTCACCATCTGCCTCTCTCCATCTCACTATCCTTCTCCATCTCTCCATCTCACTATCCATCTCCATCTCTCCATGTCCATCTCTCCATCTCCCTCTCTCCATCTTCCTCTCCATCTCCCTATCCTCCATCTCCCTCTCTCCATCTTTCTCTCTCCATCCCTCTCCATCTCCCTCCCTCAATCTCCCTTTCTCCATCTCACTCTCTCCATCTCCCTATCTCCATCTTCCTCTCTCCATCTCCCTCTCTCCATCTCCCACACTCCATCTCCCTCCCTCCATCTCCCTCTCCCTATCTTCCTCTCTCCATCTCCATCTCTGCATCTCCCTTTCCATCGCCCTCTCTCCATCTCTCCAACTCCCTCTCCTTCTCCTTCTCTCCATCTACCTCTCACCCTCTCCCTCGTTATCTCCTTATCCCTATCTCCCTCTCCTTCTACCTCTCCATCTCCCTCTCTCAAACTCCCTCTATCCATGTCCATCTCTCCATATCCTTCTCTCCATTTCCCTCTCTCCATCTCCATTTCTCCATCTCCCTCTCTCAATCTCCCTCTCCATCTCCCTCTCTCAATCTCCCCCATCTCCCTCTCTCCATATCAAATGTCCATCTCCCTCTCTCCATCTCCCTTCGCCATCTCCTTCTTCCTCTCACTCTCTCAATCTCCATCTCTCCTTCTCCCTTTCTGCATCTCCCTCTCTCCTTTTCCATCTCCCTCTCCAACTCCCTCGATCCATCTCCCTCTCTTCATCTCCCTCTCCGTCTCCCTCTTTCCATCTCTCTCCATCTCCATCTCTCCATCTCCCTCTATCCATCTCCCTCTCAATCTCCCTCTCTCCATCTCTTTCTCCATCTCCCTCTCCATCTCCCTATCCTCCATCTCCCTTTCTCCATCTCTCTCTCGCCATCCCTCTCCATCTCCCTCCCTCAATCTCCCTTTCGCCATCTCACTCTCTCCATCTCACTATCTCCATCTCCCTCTCTCCATTGTCCTCTCTCCATCTCCCTCTCGTCATCTACCTCTCTCCATATCCCTCACCATCCCCGTCTCTCCATCTCCCTCCCTCCATCTCCCTCCCTCCATCTCCCTCTCTCCATCTCCCTCTCTCCATTTAACTCTCTCCATCTCCCATTCTCCATCTCCCTCTCTCCATCTCTATCTCCATCTTCCTCTCAATCTCCATCTCTCCATCTCCCTTGCTCCATCTTCCTCGCTCCATCTTCCTCGCTCAATCTCCCTCTCTCCATCTCCCTTGCTCCATCTTCCTCCCTCCATCTCCCTCTCTCCATCTCCCTCTCTCCATCTCTATCTCCATCTCCCTCTTGCCATCTCCCTCTTTCCATCTCACTCTCCCTATCTTCCTCTCTCCATCTCCCTCTCTCCATCTCCCTCTCAATCTCCCTCTCTCCATCTCCCTTGCTCCATCTTCCTCGCTCAATCTCCCTCTCTCCATCTCCCTCTCTCCATCTTCCTCGCTCCATCTTCCTCGCTCCATCTCCCTTGCTCCATCTTCCTCGCTCAATCTTCCTCTCTCCATCTCCCTCTCTCCATCTCCCTCTCAATCTCCCTCTCTCCATCTCCCTTTCCACCTCCCTCTCCTCATCTACCTCTCTCCATCTCCCTTTCTCCATCTCTTCATCTTTACATCTCCCTCTCCAGCTCCCTCTCTCCATCTTCTTCTCCATCTCTCTCTGCATCTCCCTTTCCACCTCCCTCTCCTCATCTACCTCTCTCCATCTCCCTTTCTCCATCTTCCTCTCTCCACCTCCCTCTCCTCATCTACCTCTCTCCATCTCCCTCCCTCCATCTCCCTCTCTCCATCTTCTTCTCCATCTCCCTCTTTCCATCTCCCTCTCCATCTCCCTCTCTCCATCTCCCTTTCTCATCTTCCTCTCTCCACCTCCCTCTCCTCATCTACCTCTCTCCATCTCCCTCCCATCTCCATCTCTCCATCTTCTTATACTGTATATCTCCCTCTTTGCATCTCCCTTTCCATCTCTCTCTCTCCATCTCTGTCACCATCTGCCTCTCTCCATCTCACTATCCTTCTCCATCTCTCCATCTCACTATCCATCTCCATCTCTCCATGTCCATCTCTCCATCTCCCTCTCTCCATCTTCCTCTCCATCTCCCTATCCTCCATCTCCCTCTCTCCATCTTTCTCTCTCCACCCCTCTCCATCTCCCTCCCTCAATCTCCCTTTCTCCATCTCACTCTCTCCATCTCCCTATCT
This sequence comes from Salvelinus alpinus, assembly GCF_045679555.1. Classification (NCBI taxonomy): domain Eukaryota; kingdom Metazoa; phylum Chordata; class Actinopteri; order Salmoniformes; family Salmonidae; genus Salvelinus; species Salvelinus alpinus. The sequence continues at coordinate 74,746,309 of NC_092088.1, forward strand.
CCATCTTCCTCTCTCCATCTCCCTCTCTCCATCTCCCACACTCCATCTCCCTCCCTCCATCTCCCTCTCCCTATCTTCCTCTCTCCATCTCCATCTCTGCATCTCCCTTTCCATCGCCCTCTCTCCATCTCTCCAACTCCCTCTCCTTCTCCTTCTCTCCATCTACCTCTCACCCTCTCCCTCGCTATCTCCTTATCCCTATCTCCCTCTCCATCTCCCTCTCTCAATCTCCCTCTATCCATGTCCATCTCTCCATATCCTTCTCTCCATTTCCCTCTCTCCATCTCCATTTCTCCATCTCCCTCTCTCAATCTCCCTCTCCATCTCCCTCTCTCAATCTCCCCCATCTCCCTCTCTCCATATCAAATGTCCATCTCCCTCTCTCCATCTCCCTTCGCCATCTCCTTCTTCCTCTCACTCTCTCAATCTCCATCTCTCCTTCTCCCTTTCTGCATCTCCCTCTCTCCTTTTCCATCTCCCTCTCCAACTCCCTCGATCCATCTCCCTCTCTTCATCTCCCTCTCCGTCTCCCTCTTTCCATCTCTCTCCATCTCCATCTCTCCATCTCCCTCTATCCATCTCCCTCTCAATCTCCCTCTCTCCATCTCTTTCTCCATCTCCCTCTCCATCTCCCTATCCTCCATCTCCCTTTCTCCATCTCTCTCTCGCCATCCCTCTCCATCTCCCTCCCTCAATCTCCCTTTCGCCATCTCACTCTCTCCATCTCACTATCTCCATCTCCCTCTCTCCATTGTCCTCTCTCCATCTCCCTCTCGTCATCTACCTCTCTCCATATCCCTCACCATCCCCGTCTCTCCATCTCCCTCCCTCCATCTCCCTCCCTCCATCTCCCTCTCTCCATCTCCCTCTCTCCATTTAACTCTCTCCATCTCCCATTCTCCATCTCCCTCTCTCCATCTCTATCTCCATGTTCCTCTCAATCTCCATCTCTCCATCTCCCTTGCTCCATCTTCCCCGCTCCATCTTCCTCGCTCAATCTCCCTCTCTCCATCTCCCTTGCTCCATCTTCCTCCCTCCATCTCCCTCTCTCCATCTCCCTCTCTCCATCTCTATCTCCATCTCCCTCTTGCCATCTCCCTCTTTCCATCTCACTCTCCCTATCTTCCTCTCTCCATCTCCCTCTCTCCATCTCCCTCTCAATCTCCCTCTCTCCATCTCCCTTGCTCCATCTTCCTCGCTCAATCTCCCTCTCTCCATCTCCCTCTCTCCATCTTCCTCGCTCCATCTTCCTCGCTCCATCTCCCTTGCTCCATCTTCCTCGCTCAATCTTCCTCTCTCCATCTCCCTCTCTCCATCTCCCTCTCAATCTCCCTCTCTCCATCTCCCTTGCTCCATCTTCCTCGCTCAATCTCCCTCTCTCCATCTCCCTTGCTCCATCTTCCTCGCTCAATCTCCCTCTCTCCATCTCCCTCTCTCCATCTCCCTCTCTCCATCTTCCTCTCTCCATCTCCCTCTCCATCTACCTCTCTCCATCTCCCTCTCTCCATCTCCCTCTCTCCATCTCCCTCTCAATCTCCATCTCCATCTCCCTCGCTCCATCTCCCTCGCTCCATCTCCCTCTCTCCATCTTCCTCGCTCCATCTCCCTCTCTCCATCTCTCTCTCTCCATCTCCCTCTCCTTCTCCCTTTCTCCATCTCCCTCACACCCTCTCTCTCGCTATCTCCTTATCCCTATCTCCCTCTCCTCCTCCTTCTCAATTTCCCTCTCCCTCTCTCCAACTCCCTATATCCATATCCTTCTCTCCATTTCCCTCTCTCCATCTCCATTTCTCCATCTCCCTCTCTCAATCTCCCTCTCCATCTCCCTCTCTCAATCTCCCCTCCTTCTCCATCTCCCTCTCTCCATATCAAATCTCCATCTCCCTCTCTCCATCTCACTATCCTTCTCCATCTCTCCATCTCCCTCTCGCCATCTTCTTCTCCATCTCCCTCTCTGCATCTCCCTTTCCATCTCCCTCTCCATCTCCCTCTCTCCATCTCTCCATGTCCATCTCTCCATCTCCCTCTCTCCATCTTCCTCTCTCCATCCCCCTCCATCTCCCTCTCTATCTCCCTCTCAATTCAATTCAATTCAATTCAAGGGGCTTTATTGGCATGGGAAACATGTGTTAACATTGCCAAAGCAAGTGAGGTAGATAATACACAAAAGTGAAATAAACAATACAAATTAACAGTAAACATTACACATACAGAAGTTTCAAAACAAGAAAGACATTACAAATGTCATATTATATATATACAGTGTTGTAACAATGTACAAATGGTTAAAGCACACAAGTTAAAATAAATAAGCATAAATATGGGTTGTATTTACAATGGTGTTTGTACATCTCTCTCTCCATCTCCCTCTCCCTATCCTCCATCTCCCTCTCTCCATCTTTCTCTCTCCATTCCTCTCCATCTCCCTCCCTCAATCTCCCTTTCTCCATCTCCCTCCCTCCATCTCACTATCTCCATCTTCCTCTCCCTATCTTCCTCTCTCAATCTCCCTCGCTCCACCTTCCTCGCTCCATCTCACTCATTCCATCTCCCTCTCTCCATCTCCCTATCCTTCTCCTTCTCTCCATCTCCCTCCCACCCTCTCCCTCACTATCTTCTTATCCCTATCTCCCTCTCCATCTCCCTCTCTCCAACTCCCACTATCCATGTCCATCTCTCCATATCCTTCTCTCTGTTTCCCTCTCTCCATCTCCATTTCTCCATCTCCATTTCTCCAACTCCCTCTCTCCATCTCCCTCTCCATCTCCCTCTCTCAATCTTCCTCTCCTTCTCCCTCTCCCTCTCCATCTCCTTCTTCCTCTCACTCTCTCAATCTCCCTCTCTCCTCTCCCTTTCTGCATCTCCCTCTCTCCATCTCCCTCTCTCCTTCTCCATCTCCTTCTCCATCTCCTTCTCCCTCTCCATCTCCCTCTCTCCATCTCCATATCTCCTTCTCCATCTCCCTCTCTTCATCTCCCTCTCCATCTCCCTCTCCATCTCCCTCTCCATCTCCCTATGATCCATCTCCCTCCCTCAATCTCCCTTTCGCCATCTCACTCTCTCCATCTCACTATCTCCATCTTCCTCTCTCCATCTCCCTCTATCCATCTTCCTCTCTCCATCTCCCTCTATCCATCTCCCTCTCTCAATCTCCATCTCCTTTTTCCATCTCCCTCTTGCCATCTCCCTCTCTCCATCTCCCTCTCTCCGTCTCCATCTCTCCATCTCCCTCTCAATCTCCCTATCTTCATCTACCGCTCTCCATATCCCTCACCATCTCCCTCTCTCCATCTCCCTCCCTCCTTCTCCATCTCCCTCTCTCCATCTTTCTCTCTCCATCTCCCATTCTCCATCTCCCTCTCCCCATCTTCCTCTCTCCATCTCTCTTTTCATCTCCTCTCTCCATCTCCCTCTTGCCATCTCCCTCTCTCCATCTCCATCTCTCCATCTCCCTCTCTCCTTCTCCCTTTCTGCATCTCCCTCTCTCCATCTCCCTCTCTCCTTCTCCATCTCCTTCTCCCTGTCCATCTCCCTCTCTCCATCTCCATCTCTCCCTTTCCATCTCCATCTCTCCATCTCCCTCTCTATCTCCCTCTCTCAATCTTCCTCTCCTTCTCCCTCTCCATCTCCTTCTCTCCATATCAAATGTCCATCTCCATCTCCCTTCACCATCTCCTTCTTCTTCTCACTCTCTCAATCTCCCTCTCTCCTTCTCCCTTTCTGCATCTCCCTATGATCCATCTCCCTCTCTCCATCTCCCTCCCTCAATCTCCCTTTCGCCATCGCACTATCTCCATCTTCCTCTCTCCATCTCCTTCTTCCTCTCACTCTCTCAATCTCCATCTCTCCTTCTCCCTTTCTGCATCTCCCGCTCTCACTCTATCCATCTCCCTCTCTCTTTTTCACTCCCTCCATCTCGCTCTCCATCTCCCTCTTTCCATTATTGCCTCTCCATCTCCCTCTCTCCATCGTCCTCTCAATCTCCCTCTCTCCATCTCCCTCTCCATATCCCTCTCACCCTCTTTCTCGCTATCTCCTTATCCCTATCTCCCTCTCCTTCTCCCTCTACATCTCCCTCTCTCCAACTCCCTCTATCCATGTCCATCTCTCATATTCTTCTCTCCGTTTCCCTCTCTCCATCTCCATTTCTCCACCTCCCTCTCTCAATCTCCCTCTACATCTCCCTCTCTCAATCTCCCCCTCCTTCTCCATCTCCCTCTCTCCATCTTTCTTCGCCATCTCCTTCTTCCTCTCACTCTCTCAATCTCCCTCTCTCCTTCTCCCTCTCCGTCGCCCTCTCTCTTTCCTTCTTCTTTCTTCTCTGTTTTCTCCTTGTTTTTCAATAGGCTTTCTCTTCCTACCCCTCCTCTCCGTCCCAAAACAAACAACCCTGTGCTGAAGCATGCCAGCTGTTCATCCAAAAAAAGCCACACACACTTTAACAACATGGCAGCTTCAGGCCAGCTAATCATGAATAGTTATTTTTGGAAAGCTCAGTTCTGATTAATGACCTGAAGCTGACTTTCCTCTCAGGACTCTGGCTTCTCAATTAACTTGAGGGAAAACAAAACAGTGTGTGTTGGAGTCCAGCGTGCCGTGTTCCATGCTTCTAAGATAAAACACAGGACGTTTAAATCACTGAAGCTATTCAAAGCCCTGCTCGGCTATTTTCACTCACTAGTTTCCATCCAGATTTTCCCCATCATAGTATTTGTGTGTAAATGTAGCCATGGTAAATCTGAATGTATATGATGGTAACACCCTATATTATCTTTCAGGATAATTGTCTTGATTGATGAATGGGTTTTGTCGGTGGTTTTTCATACTTGTATTGACTTCCAACACTCTCTTTCTGTCTGTCTACATCTCTTTCTCTCTGTACTCTCTCTCTGTATTCTCTGTGTCTACATCTCTTTCTCTCTGTACTCTCTCTCTGTATTCTCTGTGTCTACATCTCTTTCTCTCTGTCTCCTCTCTCTCTCTCTCTCTCTACTCTGTCTCTGTGTCTACATCTCTTTCTCTCTGTCTCCTCTCTCTCTCTCTCTCTCTACTCTGTCTCTGTGTCTACATCTCTTTCTCTCTGTACTCTCTCTCTGTATTCTCTGTGTCTACATCTCTTTCTCTCTGTACTCTCTCTCTCTACTCTGTCTCTGTGTCTACATCTCTTTCTCTCTGTCTCCTCTCTCTGTATTCTCTGTGTCTACATCTCTTTCTCTCTGTCTCCTCTCTCTGTATTCTCTGTGTCTACATCTCTTTCTCTCTGTCTCCTCTCTCTCTCTCTCTACTCTGTCTCTGTGTCTACATCTCTTTCTCTCTGTACTCTCTCTCTCTACTCTCTGTGTCTACATATCTTTTTCTCTGTCTCCTCTCTCTCTCTCTCTCTCTCTCTACTCTGTCTCTGTGTCTACATCTCTTTCTCTCTGTCTCCCCTCTCTCTCTCTCTCTCTACTCTGTGTCTACATATCTTTTTCTCTGTCTCCTCTCTCTCTCTCTCTCTCTCTCTCTCTACTCTGTGTCTACATATCTTTTTCTCTGTCTCCTCTCTCTCTCTCTCTCTCTCTCTACTCTGTCTCTGTGTCTACATATCTTTTTCTCTGTCTCCTTTCTCTCTCTCTCTCTACTCTGTCTCTGTGTCTACATCTCATTCTCTCTGTCTCTTCTCTCTCTCTCTACTCTGTGTCTACATCTCTTTCTCTCTGTCTCCTCTCTCCCTCTCTCTACTCTCTGTGTCTACATCTCTTTCTCTCTGTCTCCTCTCTCCCTCTCTCTCTACTCTGTGTCTACATCTCGTTCTCTCTGTCTCCTCTCTCTCTACTCTCTGTGTCTACATCTCTTTCCCTCTGTCTCCTCTCTCCCTCTCTCTCTACTCTCTGTGTCTACATCTCTTTCTCTCTGTCTCCTCTCTCCCTCTCTCTACTCTCTGTGTCTACATCTCTTTCTCTCTGTCTCCTCTCTCCCTCTCTCTACTCTCTGTGTCTACATCTCTTTCTCTCTGTCTCCTCTCTCCCTCTCTCTCTACTCTGTGTCTACATCTCGTTCTCTCTGTCTCCTCTCTCTCTACTCTCTGTGTCTACATCTCTTTCTCTCTGTCTCCCCTCTCTCTCTCTCTACTCTGTCTCTGTGTCTACATATCTTTTTCTCTGTCTCCTTTCTCTCTCTCTCTCTACTCTGTTTCTGTGTCTACATCTCATTCTCTCTGTCTCCTCTCTCTCTCTCTACTCTGTGTCTACATCTCTTTCTCTCTGTCTCCTCTCTCCCTCTCTCTACTCTCTGTGTCTACATCTCTTTCTCTCTGTCTCCTCTCTCCCTCTCTCTCTACTCTGTGTCTACATCTCGTTCTCTCTGTCTCCTCTCTCTCTACTCTCTGTGTCTACATCTCTTTCCCTCTGTCTCCTCTCTCCCTCTCTCTCTACTCTCTGTCTCTGTGTCTACATCTCTTTCTCTCTGTCTCCTCTCTCCCGCTCTCTCTACTCAATTCGATTCAATTCAAGGGGCTTTATTGGCATGGGAAACATATGTTAACATTGCCAAAGCAAGTGAGGTAGATAATATACAAAAGTGAAATAAACAATAAAAATTAACAGTAAACATTTAACATACAGAAGTTTCAAAAGAATAAAGACATTACAAATGTCATATTATGTATATATACAGTGTTGTAACAATGTACAAATGGTTAATGTACAAAAGGGAAAATAAATAAGCATAAATATGGGTTGTATTTACAATGGTGTTTGTTCTTCACTGGTTGACCTTTTCTTGTGGCAACAGGTCACACATCTTGCTGCGGTGATGGCACACTGTGGTATTTCACCCAGTAGATATGGGAGTTTATCAAAATTGTGTTTGTTTTCGAATTCTTTGTGGATCTGTGTAATCTGAGGGAAATATGTGTCTCTAATATGGTCATACATTGGGCAGGAGATTAGGAAGTGCAGCTCAGTTTCCACCTCATTTTGTGGGCAGTGTGCACATAGCCTGTCTTCTCTTGAGAGCCATGTCTGCCTACGGCGGCCTTTCTCAATAGCAAGGCTATGCTCACTGAGTCTGTACATAGTCAAAGCTTTCCTTAAGTTTGGGTCAGTCACAGTGGTCAGGTATTTTGCCACTGTGTACTCTCTGTTTAGGGCCAAATAGCATTCTAGTTTGCTCTGTTGTTTTGTCAATTCTTTCCAATGTGTCAAGTAATTATCTTTTGTTTTCTCATGATTTGGTTGGGTCTAATTGTGCTGCTGTCCTGGGGCTCTGTGGGGTGTGTTTGTGTTTGTGAACAGAGCCCCAGGACCAGCTTGCTTAGGGGGCTCTTCTCCAGGTTCATCTCTCTGAAGGTGATGGCTTTGTTATGGAAGGTTTGGGAATCGCTTCCTTTTAGGTGGTTGTAGAATTTAACGGCTCTTTTCTGGATTTTGATAATTAGTGGGTATCGGCCTAATTCTGCTCTGCATGCATTATTTGGTGTTCTACGTTGTACACGGAGGATATTTTTGCAGAATTCTGCATTCAGAGTCTCAATTTGGTGTTTGTCCCATTTTGTGAAATCTTGGTTGGTGAACAGACCCCAGACCTCACAACCATAAAGGGCAATGGGAAAAACTTGCTGTCTCTGTGTCTACATCTGTTTCTCTCTGTCTCCTCTCTCCCTCTCTCTCTACTCAATTCAATTCAATTCAATTCAATTTACTTTATTGACATGGCAAGTTCATTATTACTTACATTGTCAAAGTATACATATAGAAAAATTTAAATAAAATAAATATATATATGTATATATATATATAAAATATATATATATATTTATATATAAATAAATGGTGGGACCAACAGCAATAATAATAGTAGTAGTGGACATGGGATTACCATTAACAACAACTACAACAACAATGTTAATTAGAACAACAATACATTAAAGCAATGGTAGTAGACCAGTGTCAACATGACTGAGAAGACACATGACATGGTATGAAAGACAAAACAAAACAAGATGGGAAATATTATCGACATTACTTTGCACTTTTCACTGGCTGTCCCTCAGGTTGTGGCAGGAGGACACATATTTGGCTGCCAAAACTGCACATTTAGGCTTTTCACCCAATAAATATTTGATTTTTTCTTCAAGGCCACCTGGCCACCTGGCCTTGCTGCTATTCCAGTTTCAACTGTTCTGCCTGCGGTTATGGAACCGCCACCTGTCCCAGACCTGCTATTTTCAACTCTTAATGATCGGCTATGAAAAGCCAACTGAAAATTATTCATGATTATTATTTGACCATGCTTGTCACTTATGAATATTTTGAACATCTTGGCATAGTTCTGTTATAATCTCCACCCGGCACCGCCAGAAGAGGACTGGCCACCCCTCATAGCCTGGTTCCTCTCTAGGTTTCTTCCTATGTTTTGGCCTTTCTAGGGAGTTTTTCCTAGCCACCGTGCTTCTACACCTGCATTGCTTGCTGTTTGGGGTTTTAGGCTGGGTTTCTGTACAGCACTTCGAGATATTAGCTGATGTACGAAGGGCTATATAAAATAAACTTGATTTGATTTGATTTGATCTTTTATAGTTTAAAATTCTTTGTATTCAATGTTTTCCCCAGTTTTCTATCAGTCACAGTGGTCAGATAGTCTGCCACCATGTACTGTCTGTTTAGAGCCAAATGGCATTGAAGTTTACTTTGATTTTTTGTGGTGTCTTTCCAATAGGTGATATATTTTTATTTTTGTTTTGTGATCATTTGGTTGGGCCAGATTTTCTGAGTGCTGTCGTGAGGCTCTATGGGGTTGGTTTGGGTTGGTGAACTGAGCCTCAGAACCAGCTGGCTGAGGGGACTCTTCTCTTGTTTCATCTCTTGACATTGTAGAGCTGTGTGATGGAATGTTTTGGGGTCACTTGTTTTTAGATGGTTGGAAAATTTGATGGGTCTTTTTTCTATTCAAATGAGGACGGGGTATTGGCCCAATTCTGCTCTACATGTGTTATTTGGAGTTTTTCTTTGTACTTGCAATACAGTCTTGCAAAACTCTGCATGCAGTATTTCGATTGGATGTTTGTCCCATTTGGTAAATTCATTTTCAGAGATTGGACTCCTTACTTCGCTGCCATATAGAGCAATTAGTTCTATAACTGATTGAAAAATTTTGAGCCAGATTCTAATTGGAATTTCGATTTTGATGTTCCTTTTAATGGCATAGAATGCTCTTCTTGCTTTGTCTCTCAGCTCATTCACAGCCATGTGAAAGCTACCTGTGTTGCTGATATTTAGTCCTAGATATGTGTAGTTTTTGGTGTGTTCTAATAGAACTGTGTCCAAATAGAATTTATATTTTTGGAATATCATTATATTTGTTTTTTTTAGGTTAACGGTCAGAGCCCAGATCTGACAGAACCCGTGAAGACGATCTAGGTGCTGATGTAACCCCTCTTTAGTGGGAGACAGCAGCACCAGGTCATCTGCGTACAGCAGACACTTGATTTCAGTGTTTTGTAGGGTGATACCAGGTGCTGCCGATTCTTCAAATGTTTTTGCCAATTCATTAATGTAGATGTTAAATAGTGTTGGACTTATTGGGCAGCCCTGTTTCACTCCCCGTCCCTGAGAGAAGAAGTCTGTTTGCTTGTTGCCAATTTTAACCGCACATTTGTTTTTAGTGTACATTGATTTAATAAAATCATATGTTTTCCCTCCAATACCACTTTCTATTCGTTTATAAAAAAGACCTTCGTGCCAAATTGAATCAAATGCTTTCTTGAAATCTACAAAACACGATTTGTTTTTTTTGTTTTGGTTAACTTGTTTATCAATTAGAGTGTGGAGGGTGTAAATGTGGTCTGTTTTACGATAACTTTTTAGAAATCCAATCTGGCTTCTGCTCAAGACGTTGTGTTCGTCAAGGAAATGATATAGTCTGCTATTTATAATACTGCAGAGAATATTCCCCAAGTTGCTGTTAACGCAAATTCCTCTGTAATTGTTTGGGTCAAATTTGTCTCCATTTTTATAGATTGGTGTGATCAATCCCTGGTTCCAAATATCGGGGGAAATACCTGCAGTCAGGATAATGTTGAAGAGTTTGAGTATAGCCAATTTGAATTTGTGGTCTGTATATTTGATCATTTCATTTAAAATACCATAGGCACCACAGGCCTTTTTGGGTTGGAGAGTGCATAGTTTTTCCAATAATTCTTCTTCTGTAATTGGGGTATCCACAGGATTCTGATAGTCTTTGACTGCTGATTCAAGGATTTGTAATTTTTCTTGTATATATTTTTGTTCTGGGCTCTTTGTTATATTGCTGTAGAGGTTTGCAAAGTGATTTCTCCACATATTCCCATTTTGGATAGCCAATTCCTCATCATGAGGTTTGTTTAATTTATTCCAATTCTCCCAGAAGTGGTTTGATTCTATGGATTCTGTCACGTTCTGACCCTAGTTCTTTTGTATTTTCTTTGTTTTAGTGTTGGTCAGGACGTGAGTTGGGTGGGTTCTATGTTTTGCCCGTCAGTCCGGAGCTGCCCGTCAGTCCAGAGCTGCCCTTCAGTCCGGAGCTGCCTTTCAGTCCGGAGCTGCCCCTCAGTCCTGAGCTGCCCCTCAGTCCTGAGCTACCCCTCAGTCCTGAGCTGCCCCTCAGTCCTGAGCTGCCCCTCAGTCCGGAGCTGCCCCTCAGTCCGGAGCTGCCCCTCAGTCCGGAGCTGCCCTTCAGTCCGGAGATGCCTTTCAGTCCTGAGCTTCACGTTCTGACCCTAGTTCTTTTGTATTTTCTTTGTTTTAGTGTTGGTCAGGACGTGATTTGGGTGGGTTCTATGTTTTCTGTTTCTATGTGGGGTTTTCGTTTGGCCTGATATGGTTCTCAATCAGAGGCAGGTGTTTGTCATTGTCTCTGATTGGGAACCATATTTAGGTAGCCTGTTTTCTGTTGGGGTTGTGGGTGTTAGTTTCCGTGTGAGTGTTTGTTGCCACACGGTACTGTTTCGGTTTCGTTCATGTTCACATTTATTGTTTTGTATTTCATAGTGTTCAGCTTATGTTTTAAAATAAACGTTATGGACACTTACCACGCTGCGCATTGGTCTTCCGATCCTGCAAACTTCTCCTCCTCAGATGAGGAGGACGACAGCCGTTACAGATTCCTCAATTACATCCAGCTGATGTGCTGTTCCTTTTTTGTTCTTAGGGTGTGTTTGTATTGCTTCAGTGTTTCCCCGTATTGAAGGTGTATGTTTTGTTCTTAGGGTGTGTTTGTATTGCTTCAGTGTTTCCCCGTATTGAAGGTGTATGTTTTGTTCTTAGGGTGTGTTTGTATTGCTTCAGTGTTTCCCCGTATTGAAGGTGTATGTTTTGTTCTTAGGGTGTGTTTGTATTGCTTCAGTGTTTCCCCGTATTGAAGGTGTATGTTTTGTTCTTAGGGTGTGTTTGTATTGCTTCAGTGTTTCCCCGTATTGAAGGTGTATGTTTTGTTCTTAGGGTGTGTTTGTATTGCTTCAGTGTTTCCCCGTATTGAAGGTGTATGTTTTGTTCTTAGGGTGTGTTTGTATTGCTTCAGTGTTTCCCCGTATTGAAGGTGTATGTTTTGTTCTTAGGGTGTGTTTGTATTGCTTCAGTTTTTCCCCGTATTGAAGGTGTATGTTTTGTTCTTAGGGTGTGTTTGTATTGCTTCAGTGTTTCCCCGTATTGAAGGTGTATGTTTTGTTCTTAGGGTGTGTTTGTATTGCTTCAGTGTTTCCCCGTATTGAAGGTGTATGTTTTGTTCTTAGGGTGTGTTTGTATTGCTTCAGTGTTTCCCCGTATTGAAGGTGTATGTTTTGTTCTTAGGGTGTGTTTGTATTGCTTCAGTGTTTCCCCGTATTGAAGGTGTATGTTTTGTTCTTAGGGTGTGTTTGTGTTGCTTCAGTGTTTCCCCGTATTGAAGGTGTATGTTTTGTTCTTAGGGTGTGTTTGTGTTGCTTCAGTGTTTCCCCGTATTGAAGGCGTATATTTTTGTTCTTAGGGTGTGTTTGTGTTGCTTCAGTGTTTCCCCGTATTGAAGGCGTATATTTTTGTTCTTAGGGTGTGTTTGTGTTGCTTCAGTGTTTCCCCGTATTGAAGGCGTATATTTTTGTTGTCTGGTTCTCTGTGTTTTTGATTAGATATATTTCTCAATGACTTTCTTCGATTTTTGCAATCATCATCAAACCATTTTTCATTATCTGTTATTTTTGGTTTGCTCTTATGCTTCTTTAAATTAGCCAAGGAGGCTAATTTGTCAAATATAAAGTTTATGTTCCAAATGGCCAAATTTACACCTTCATTGCTGAAGGAGAATGTTAAGGCTAAAAAGTTGTCCAGGAGAGATTGTATTTTTTGGCTACTAATTGCTTTTTGGGAGATGCACTCCATCTATAGGCCTGTTTAGTACCATGTAATTTATTGGGCCGTGATGCTTCATGGTTGGGTTCTGCTCTTCTCAGATACACTGTGATTTTACTGTGGTCTGAGAGAGGTGTTAGTGGGCTGACTGTGAAGGCTCTGAGAGACTCTGGGTTTAGGTCGGTGAGGAAGTAGTCTACAGTGCTGTTGCCAAGGGATGAGCTGTAGGTGTACCTACCAAAAGAGTCTCCTCTCAGCCTGCCATTGACTATGTACAGACCCAGTGTTCGACAGAGCTTCAGGAGCTGTACTCCGTTTTTGTTTTTCACTTTGTCATAGTTGTTTCTGTGGGGGTATGTGGGGAGGGAAAGGTTGTTGCTTCCTGGTAGGTGTTTATCCCCATGACTGTTAATAGTGTCTTGTTCTTCTGCTGCATTCAGGTCTCCACAGACCAGTGCGTTGCCTTGGGCCTGAAAGTGACTAATCTCCCCCTCTAGAATGGAGAAACTCTCTTCGTTGAAGTAGGGTGATTCTGAGGGGGGAATGTATGTGGCACAGAAGAAGACGTTTTTATCTGTCAAGATAGCCTCCTTGTTGATTTTTAACCAGATAAAGAATCCTGTTTTGATCAATTCGATTGAATTCATTCATTCAGATTTATACCATATTAGCATTCCCCCTGAGTCTCTGCCCTGTCTGATTCCTTTTAATTTAGTGGATGGTATGATTATCTCCCTATAACCTAGTGGATAGCCAGTGGAAACATCACCTCTGCACCATGTTTCCTGTAGTACTACAATATCAACATCATCAATTTATTTCAGGAAGTCTGGGTTTCTGCTCTTTAGCCCAAAAGCAGAGGACTTCAAACCTTGTAAATTCCAACATGCAACGTAAAAAGATTTCCTAACTTTTTTTTTCTCTTTACCTTCAAAATGAGACAAACACTCACAATCCAACAAGAACTATTAAAATAGGATTTTTCAATTAAAGTAAACTCTTATTTTGCAAATGTGATTTGTATATCATTTAAGATAGAATTTGTGTCATGCCACTTGGGTGGATGTAGTGTGAGGATGGTGGAGTTTTTGTGCTCATCTTACCATGACCCTCGGCCTATCACGTGAGCATAGTAGACTCAGCATTTTTTAATGTCACTCATTTGGTTGGTGGGGGCTGGGCCAGTTGCTCCTCTCACAGCCTGTGCGTAGCTCTGCCTGCTGGGCTGTGGCTCCTCCAAGTGTGGGTCTGCGGTGGGGTGCAGGGGGTGAGAGGCCTCGTCTGGGTGGCTCTGAAGCTGGTCTGTGCTGCACTGGCTGTGGTGGGCATTGAGGTTGGTGGTGCTGTGGTTGTGGCTGGGGGTTCCAGGGTGCTGGTCCGGGGTGTTGTCTCGGTGATCTCGGCGGGGTGGAGATTGCTCCGCTGTTCCTGGGTGGAGAGGTCGGGCTGTGGTTTAAAGTGACGTCCTTGAGAGTCTTGGCAAGGATGGGGACTGTCTCCCTGTACAGGTGAACATGGTCATAGAGACAGTCCAGATCGAGGGTGGGATGGTGGGCCAGGTGTACATTGGGTCGCAGGGCACAGTCCCGGGATAGGCTGGCGTTTATTCTTTGGATTGTGGCAGGGTGGAAGTCCCTCCTCTGTAGAAGGGTTGACACCACGATTCTTGAGTTGGGGAAGATTGCGGAGGCCTCAATCACTCCCCGTAGTGAAGTCGCCACCCTCTCCTGCTGAGCACGCTGGTCGTTGCTTCCGGTATGTATGATTATGTGGCTTGGCGACCCGAGATGGGCCTTATCAAGCTCCATGGCACTCTGCGTTGTTGGGCACCACACCTTTCTCGTTTTGTGTCTAGGGAAAACTTCTCCTGAACAAACTTCCCATTTGAGTACATCAACAGGACGATGTCAGCCAGTGTTTCTTCTGGACTGGGGGGGGGCAGAGGAAGATGAGATTACTCACGTCAGCGTTTTTGTAGAGGTCTGCTGGTGGGTGTTGGAGCTGGGGTGTGGCTGGTCTGTGTCGGTGCCACTGTCAGTGGGAGGCTGTTCTGTGGGTTGGGGAGGAGGGGTGCAGCAGGCAGGGCTGGGGAAGCCTGGCTGGTTGAGCTGGGCTCCTCTCCTGTGTGAGGGCAGGTCATAGGGTGGTGATCTAGCTGCTCCTGCAGCCTGTCCTCTGCTCTCTTTCTCTCCTGCAGCTCCTCTCTTAGTGTGGTCAGATCGTTATTACTGTTCTGCCTGTCTTTTTGGAGCTCTCTCACCTCCTTTGTTAGATCAGCCAGCTCTCTCTTGAGTCCGTCTCTCTCTTGCTGAACCTCTTTCAGCTGTGTTGCAAGGCTGCTGTTCTGCTCTGTCCTCACCTTGGTTAGGAGCTCCTCTAAGGTGTGATTGGCTGGTTGCTGTTTGCTCACACTCTCCCTGAGCAGGACCACCTCCCCCTCCAGTTTGGTGAACTCATCCCTCATGGCAGCCATGGTGGTGAGGAGGGCCTGAGCCTGCTCTGCACTGAGGGGGTCGCTCTCCTCCTGGGGCGTGTCCTCCACTATGGTGGGAAGAGAGGTGCTGGATGTGCCTTTTTGGGTGGGGAGAGTAGGGGTGAGGGTGGTGCTGGTGGAGTTTATCTTGTGGGAGGGCATGTCACTGGTGGTGTCCTTCTCTCTCTCCGCTCTCTCCTTAATTGTCTGAAAGTCTGTTTCAAACAGCCTAATGTTACCTTGCACCATGACAGTCCCAGTCTTGTAGAGGTTGATTGTTATCATGGTGCTGTCAGGGTCGTCTATCTCTTTGATTTTCAGCTTCCACCCATTACAGATTCCCTCTTTCTTTATGGATGGGTAGTGAGAGCACACTGCTGAGCGCCATGCATTTGGCTGGTCAGTGAGGAAGATGAGATTACTCACGTCAGCGTTTTTGTAGAGGTCTGCAAAAAGGGTTTCTGGCCTCCCCTTTAGTAGTTTCTGTTTAAAAGCTTTCCTCGTTGTGTCATTTTTGGCCTCTTTAGGGTAGAGAATGGATTCTGCGCTGAGGGGGAGTGTGGACATGGTGCCTGTGGGCTCTGCTACTACTGTTGCGCTGTTCTGCTGTCCCGTTGCCATAGCAACCGATTTGTTCGTCTGCTGCTGTTGCTAGCTAGCACTGATTTAGTTCAAAAACCAGCAAAAAGAGTGACAAATCCTCACACAAAAAAAACAGAAGATATGTTTAAAGTTAGTCCGTGCTCCTTTTTGGTTTTCTCACTCAGTTTGGTCGTTTGATGTAGTTGTATTAACTCCCCTTGCTAGGTTTGTTCTAGCTCGTTTCTTCTGGCTAGCTTGTTAGTCTGCTGGCTAGGTCTTTGTTGTGTAGCGCCCCAAAAACGTAATACTTCCAGATCAACTGTAATGTCAATACCATTGTAAAGCACAATTTCTCCCCTTTCCAACAGAATTAATTACATGACCTAAACGCTGCCCGTTTCTGCATAATTCAAGCAGGCAATGAGCCCCGTCGGGTCTTTTTAAAAATGGCGGGTGGGGAAGCGAAACTAATGCATGATAGTGAGAAGGAGAGATGTTGTGTGGGACAATTGCTTTTTTTCACTCGATCTGTCCAACTTATCACCTTATCGCCTCTAAAATGTAAATAAAACACTATAAAGAGTTTATATAATGTGTCATTACATACCTATTTGAAGGTTTGTGTTGAATTTGAATCGGGTTTTTAGGGCGGTGCTAAATTGATCTTAGAAGTTAACAGCGGCTTTGAGAATGATGATCGCATGCAATGATGACGCAAAAAATGACTAGGTATCCCCCCTTACCCCCGTCACTGTCCATTTGTTGTTTTTAAACGATGAGAGAAGTGCTACACCTGGTGGAGAGAGATTGTAAGACAGAAAGAGTTGCTTTATGCGTGCTGTACGTTACGACATGATGCGTCACGATGTAACGGAGGGTCCGTTTTTTCAACTTTTCTCCAATACTATAGAGCCATTACCATGTCGATCAACGCTTGAATAGAAACGTAATTCATACCCCAGATTTTGAAGTCAACACAGTCGCTACAGTCCCATTAGTTTTCTTTGTAGCCTCGTTGCGGTTGCGCACATTTGTATGGAATGCGATGAGTTTACGTTAGCTAGCTAGCTAGAATATAACTTCTTAACTTGAGGCGCAAAGTTACTTTTTTTCTATTCTGAATGAATAGAGTCGTTGTTCATCACTTCTTGTCTGGAATTATTTTCGATTAGAGTGTTCATCTCATTCTAAAAACTAAAAAATATGAAATATATCAGGAGCTCATGTTGAGCATGACTCTCTCTCTCTCTCCCTCTCTCTCTCTGTACTCTCTGTGTCTACATCTCTTTCTCTCTGTCTCCTCTCTCCCTCTCTCTCTACTCTCTGTGTCTACATCTCTTTCTCTCTGTCTCCTCTCTCTCTCTCTACTCTCTGTCTCTGTCTACATCTGTTTCTCTCTGTCTCCTCCCTCTCTACTCTCTGTCTCTGTCTACATCTGTTTCTCTCTGTCTCCTCTCCCTCTCTCTCTACTCTCTGTCTTTGTGTCTACATCTCTTTTTCTCTGTCTCCTCTCTCCCTCTCTCTCTACTCTCTGGTCTACATCTCTTTCTCTCTGTCTCCTCTCTCCCTCTCTCTCTACTCTGTCTCTGTGTCTACATCTCTTTCTCTCTGTCTCCTGTCTCCCTCTCTCTCTACTCTCTGTGTCTACATCTATTTCTCTCTGTCTCCTATCTCCCTCTCTCTCTACTCTCTGTGTCTACATCTCTTTCGCTCTGTCTCCTCTCTCCCTCTCTCTCTACTCTCTGTGTCTACATCTCTTTCTCTCTGTCTCCTCTCTCCCTCTCTCTCTACTCTCTGTCTCTGTGTCTACATCTCTTTTTCTCTGTCTCCTCTCTCCCTCTCTCTCTACTCTCTGTCTCTGTGTCTACATCTCTTTCTCTCTGTCTCCTGTCTCCCTCTCTCTCTACTCTCTGTGTCTACATCTATTTCTCTCTGTCTCCTATCTCCCTCTCTCTACTCTCTGTGTCTACATCTCTTTCTCTCTGTCTCCTCTCTCCCTCTCTCTCTACTCTCTGTCTCTGTGTCTACATCTGTTCTTCTCTGTCTCCTCTCTCTCTCTACTCTCTGTCTTTGTGTCTACATCTCTTTCTCTCTGTCTCCTCTCTCCCTCTCTCTCTACTCTCTGTGTTTACATCTCTTTCCCTTGGGCTGCCTCTCTCTGTCCTCTCTCCCTCCTTGTGTTACAGCCCATCAGAGCTGTGTGTCAGCTGTGCAATAGGGTGCGACGACAGCAACCTCCCTCCTCCATGCGCAGTGATCAGACAGCGAGGCGAGACGAGCTACTGTCAGACCCCCCCCCCCCCCC